>NW_026067941.1:4629044-4630658 GCF_014885135.2 Alexandromys fortis | reverse complement strand
AGGGAGGGAGGGAGGAAGGAAGGAAAAGGGAGAGGGAGAGAAAGGGAGGGAGGAAGAGAGAGAGGAAGGATGGAGGGAGAGGTCATGTATTCAAAAGAGGTGGAAGTATGGAAAGAGATGGAGAAGAGGCATGAGTGGAAATTAAGTAAATTTAATATTGTTGTATAAAATTCCCCCAAAATAAAAAAATTAAGTTAAAGATTTTCAGATGGAACTATTCATTACCTCAAAAATCCCCATTATTTAAGTGTGAGGTATGACTTAATAATCTATTCCTCTATCAGTCTAATTAAACAACAAAGAAGATTGACAATACATTGTTTTCAATTCTACTTATTAATAAGATTCTATGTGGGTATTTATGGTGTTAGTTTTAATACAACATTTTTATAGCCTATATAATATAAAGAATAAGCTCAGTGACTGGTGGGCAGTAGTGAACCCTCTTTCTGGTAGTGTCAGAGATCTTCAGAGAAGTACCAGGAGCTTTAGGGCATGAACTAGGGGGACTTCCATATGCAAAACTAAGAAAAAGCATTAAGGCATGCAGTGATTTTTTTTTTTTTTGGTTTTCTGAGACAGGGTTTCTCTGAGGCTTTGGAGCCTGTCCTGGAACTAGCTCTGTAGACCAGGTTGGTCTCGAACTCACAGAGATCCGCCTGCCTCTGCCTCCCGAGTGCTGGGATTAAAGGCGTGTGCCACCATCGCCCAGCTTAGTGATTTCTTTTATAAAATGTAAACTGATGTAGTTGACCCTTCCACTGCCTCTTCCATGTAAAACCCACCATGCATACTTTATAGCTGCACTACCCACACATGCACTGCTCATATTTCCACCCACAGAGGTGAAGTAGATTTGAGAATAAGGTCTGAGCTGGATTTCCCTTCTTATCATAAACTCCATGAATCCTTGAGGATTCCTATTACTGCCTGATCCAGGTAAGTAACCTCAGTTCTTTCTTCCAGCCAGCATACAAAAGATTTATTTCATCTCAATGTATACTCAACATCCTTTATGAGTCCAAACATCCCATTATTCACAAAAGCATTTCAATAAGTAAAATTTAAAATGAGTGGAAAAATTATTCAGTTCCAATGCAGATACATATCTTCCCAATAGTTTAAATACAACCAATTTCCCATTTAACCTTCCATTGCATTTAATAATCTAATAGAACATTTGATAAGAGCCTCCCCTGTTCTCTTATTGTAACTTTTAAATGAGAATCACAAGTGCTTTTTCAGATTTATTCCTTACGGTGCATTATCAGATTGCAATAATTCAAAAAGAGAGAGTAATTTTTAAAATCTCATTTAAAGAGAGAGGTGTTCAGAGATATGAGTAAACTAACATAGGGATAGAGAATTTTTTTTTATGACCACATAACTATGAGACAGGTTTTCCTAGTACTTCTAAAGAAACCAAGCAGTAACTATAGTAGTATTGATACATACTAAAAGAATAAATATGTATGTTAAAAGACACTGACTTGAAAATAAGATAAGAGGGATAAGTTTTTTTTTCTTTTGGCTATTTTTTTAATCTAAGTTCTACTGTGTAGTTCTTTTTTTTATTTTTACTTATTTATTTTTTTTTAAATATAATTTTTTATT
>NW_026067941.1:4607645-4628911 GCF_014885135.2 Alexandromys fortis | reverse complement strand
TTTATAGATTTTATCTATATAAAATTATATAATTTATATTAAATATAAAACTTCCTAGAACTGAATGAAAATGAAAACATAATAATCTAAAACCTGTGTGATACAATGAAAGTCATTTTAAGGGGAAAGTTGATGGCCATAAATGCCTACATTAATATCATCAGAGAAAATTCAAATGAAGTATTTAGTGATGTGCATTAAGGTCTTAGAAAAACAAGAACAGGTAAAGCCCCAAAATATTAGATGAAAATAAATAATAAAGACAATGGAAAAATAGTACAATAAAAGAATCAATGTAATTATTTCATTCCCTTGGACTTGAGTTTTGAGTAGGGTAATAGATATGAATCTATTTGAATCTATTAATCTACTTGCTTACATCCAATTATACCAGCATCATTTGTTGAAGATTCTATCTTTTTTCCATTGTCTAATTTTGGCTTCATTGTTGAAAATCAGGTGTCCATAGGTGTGTTAATTTATATCTGGGTCTTCAAGTTTATTCCACTGATCCATCTGTCCACATTTATGCTAATACCATGCAGTTTTTATTACTAAGATTACACTTACAACTCTCGGAATGGCTAAGATCAAAACCACAGTGACAGCTCATTCTGGAGAGAATGTGGAGCAAAGGTAACACCCCTCCATTCCTCCTTTGCTGGTGGGAATGCAAACTTGTACAGCCACTTTAGAAATCAATATTGTGGTTTCTCAGAAAGGTGGGAATTAATCTACCGCAAGATCCAGCTATACAACCCTTAGGCATATACTCAAATAATGCCACAAGGTCACTTGCTCACCTATGTTCATAGCAGCTTTATTTGTAATAGCCAGAACCTGGTGTAGCATGAATGGGCCAGGCCTCCTTGTTGTTGGGGTTTTTGTCCTCCCACCAGGTACCCCACAACTGTTTAGCCGCAAAGAAAATCACACATAGGTCCCCATAAATTATAAGCTGATTGGCCCATTAGCTCTAGCCTCTGACTGGCTAACTCTCACATCTTGAGTAACCCATTTTTTCTGATCTATGTTAGCCGTGTGGCTCAGCACCTTTTTTCAGTGGGGCAGATCACATCCTGCTACTTCGGTGGTCTGGGCAGGAGTGCAAGGAATCCACTTCCTCCTTCCCAGAATTCTCCTGTTCTCATTACATCATTTCTACTTCCTGTCTGGTTTTCCTGCCTATATTTCCTGCCTGGCCAATCAGCATTTATTTATAACATGATTGACAGAATACAGACAATTCTCCTGCACCAACCTGGAAACAACCTATATGTCCCTTAACTGATTAATGAACCAAGAAAATGTAGTACACTTACACAATGAGGTATTATTCAGCTGTCAGAAACAATGACATCATGAAATTTGAAGGCAAATGGATGGAACTAGAAAAAAAATCATCCCTAATGAGGTAACCCAGACCCAGAAAGACAAATATGATTGGTGCCTATCCCAATAGTCATCATAGATATTCCATCCAGCAACTGGTGATAACAGACACAGACCAACAGTCAAACATGAGGCAGAGTTCAGGAAATCCTGTTGAAGTAAGTAATGAAGGACCGTAGGAGTCATAGGGGTCAAGGACACCACAAGAAAACCCACAGAATCAACTAACCTGGACTCATAGGAGCTCACAGAGACTGAACCAACAAACAGGGTGGCTATATGGGATTGACCAAGACCTTCTGCATATATCTGACATTTGTGTAGTTTGTGCAATCTGACAGTTGTGTAGTTTGGCATACTTGTGGGACTTCTAACAGTGGGAGCAGGGACTATCTCTAACTCTTTTGCTGGCTTTTGGGACCCTTATCCTTCTACTGGGTCACCTTGCTCAGCCTTAATACAAGGCAAGGTGCTTAGTCATGTTAAAACTTGATATGTAATGTTTTATGGGATAGAAATAGAGGGGGCAGTGAATGGTGCAATAAGGCAGAGGAAAGATGGGAGGACAGACTAGGAGAAAAAGAAGGAAAGGAAACTGGGTGTAAAATAAATACATAAATAATACTAAAATAAAACTAGAAATGAAGAAGATAAGAGGAGAGAGAGGGAGATCAATGGAAGTTAGATCATCAGGTCTCACTTCAAAAGCCTGCATTCTAATAAATTTGGAAATATAGAAAGAGCTTTAACTTTTTAGAAACATACTTAGCAAAATTAAGAGGATAAAAATTGACAAATGGGAGTGCATGAAATTAAAAAGGTTCTGCACAAGAATAGAAGCAATTGAGAGAAGTGACAGACTACAGAATGCAAGAAAATTTAAGCTAGTTATTAATCTAGAAAGAAGTAAATTCTAGAAACATGAAAAACTCAAAAATCTAAATGCAACAAATAATAAATGGGATAATGAAACTGGTGACTGCTGGCAGAAGGACAGTTAACCTCTCCCAGCAATGAGCCTCGGTACTAGTTATCCAGTGCAACTGGTGAGTCCTGAAACCATATATATACAAGCAACAAAATGAACTCTGTAGTTTGTATTACATGTATGTTTGTATATACACATACACATTTACACATACATATGCATGTGATAATACTGATGAAAAAAAAAACAAGGCTATCAACTTGATTTGGGTCACGAGAGTGGCTTGAGGGAGCTACCTAGGAAGGTTTGGAAGGAGAAAAGAAGAAGAAAGGTAATGCAATTCTACTTCAGCTAAAAACGTGTAATAAAAAAAGATCATGGCATTACGAATTATACCTTCACTCGCCAAATTAATTATATGATAGCAACCTTGTATTTTTATGTCAGGGGAATGTTTTGCTGTTCCATAAAGGTTGCACATGATCAATTTAATTGAAAATATCTCTTGCCCTGTTGTTACATGATTTGTAACTAGAATGTCCTGCCTGTGAGGAATGAAATATGTATTCATGACTAGTTCCACAGTCATGTTAGTAACACGAACCAAACTCGATAAGCTAAGTAAAGATGGGTCAACAGAACACTCTCTAAATATGGAATAAGCAGAATAGATAATGATTCACTTCAACACACAGCAGTGCAGAATCAACTCATGAGATGAGGCAGTTACTTGTGGGAATGGTGTAACTTTCTTTAAATGCTTTGCATTAAACAAGCATGTGCTGTGTCATGCACAACTGGAGACAATCCAAAACTCCGTGGTCGCCAAAACTCCGCAGTCGTAGAAGACAAATGTAAGTTGAGAGTCCGTTACAGATCCCGAGTGAATCACAGTGCTTTTGAGAAGCCTCTCCCAAGAGTCTCATACTCATACTCATGAATCATCTCAAGGTTTCTGAGGATTTGGCTGCTTTTGCTTTGAGAATTTTCCTTCAAGTGGAAAATTCCTTTTCACCATTAGAACTCAGGGATCCATCAACTTTTACAAGACTTCCTGAGTTTCAGCACCCTGACTATCCCACCTCCCTCTTCTATGAGCATCTAGTCAGCACTGGGTAAAGGCTCTTCTCATGTAATGCTTTCCTGTCATAAAGTTACCACAGTGTGGCCATCTTGGTCCTCATGTCTGGCTTCTGACTTCATATTTGAATTGATATAGAGAAGGATCCCAATAATCATATTAATGTCTTTCTTTCTATCAACTCTCCCTCATGGTTGACACTCAACTAACATGAACAACACCCAAATTCCTTTCTTGATACATGTTACTTTGATATCTTTACAAAACTTCTCATAGGTGCGTTAACAAAATTCTAATTATAAGGAGATTAGTGTGATTATGTAGTAAAAGTCATCATCCACTCACTTTCAAGTTATATGATGACAAACACCATGTGCCCTCTGGGTCTTAGCCACATGCTTAGTGTCTTGTGGGGTTTGCTGCATTAACTACACTCAAAATATTCATTTGATGAATTACTGAATTTTACTACAGTATGAATGTACCTTAGAATGATATGTAATCAAAGAAGTCACATGATTTCATCCATAGAAAATATCCAACATACTACACTATGGTGACACAAGAAAATTAGAGCTTTCCCAGGCCTGCAGCGGAGAGAAATATGGGAATATGGAAATGACTGCTAATAGTTGCAGGGGATTTTTTTGTAATTATAGAAATATTTAAAGATTATACTGCTGCGATTATTGCACGATTCTGTGGGTATGTTATAAATGATTAGATTATACATTTAAAACTGGTGACTATAATATGCATATTATGTATGTGCAAAACTATTAAAATAGTGAATGAATGGGTGGATAGATTGAAAGGTCAGTACATGCACATGTGCTCCTTTATTTAGTGAAGGAGAAATAGACAAGCAAATGTGAGCCCTGTAACAAGTCCCTTTTCCATGACCACACAAAGAGTTTCTATTCACAAGATACTGCCAAACACTCTTATTTTCACTTCATTCCCTCTGAGTCCATGGGACAGTGCTTTCTACAGTTTCTTCCAGCTTCCAGTCATATGATTGATTTCCACTTGGGCTGTAATTATGCTCATAATAATTTCTAACACACTAATTGCCATCTGTTTCCTCTATTCATTCTTTGAAGCCATAATGGACCACTGGAAAAGTAGCATTCTAGCAACCAGTATGAGTATCCAAGGGATGGCAATCAACTACTTCCCCTCCCTTCTTGCACAACACTGCTGTTCTAGCCCATGTGTGGGGGGCGCTAACTCTAGGAATTACTGTGGATAATGAAGAAAAGCTGTATCCTTCATGAGTGGCCAGATAAACTGAGAAAAATATTATAACATTTCTCTCAGTTTAATTCTAGCCAGAAAAACATTTAGAGTATTTATTCTGAGGAAATGTTTTTCCTCTTTTGGAGATATTCACTTCTAGAATTAAAACAGTTGCAATATTGGCACTTCCATGAGGAAAACATATGCTCTGGAGTTTAAAAGATTAATTTAAATATTAGCTCCATCCTTTATTCATTGAATGACCAGGATGATATTGTTCACCAGTGAGTCACATTTTATATGAATCATACTTTTGGAGTCTTAAAAGGATACCAGTCATTCTATATGTCTGGCAATACCTCATAGCTTCTGGGACATTGAAAATGTTGAAAGTATGCATGGTCCGTCATAACCTAAGTTATGTGCATGAGAAACATAACCTGATCTTTTCTCCCCAGTCACCAGCAGTTTACTCAATACCAACCCAGAAGCTCTCCTAGTGACCTTATAATTGAAAGTTGTGTATAAAGAGAAGCAAAATCCACTATCATTTTCATGAAATCAGAAGGTTTCAGCAGACCCAAGAGCTTATAGACAACACCCATCTGAACTGCAGCCCACATTAACTAGAAACATCACAGGAATTCTAATATGGGAAAGAGTCCAGAACCTTGGAGAGTAGAGAAGGGTTTTATGAAATAGCATGTATTTTTGTAGCATTCAATATATTTTTATAGAACTATCCACAAGCTGTAACCAGATAACCATTGATTTACCCTGTGCCACAATGCTATAAGAGTTAATTTTCCAATTCCCCTTGGTAGGTAATTAATACCTGCCCTGAACATAGAAAATACCCAAATATAACATAGCCAAACTCATTATTGAGGACATACTACCGAAGTCTGTTCCTTTTCAAGCCTATCAAATGGTTGAATTATAGAATGAAGAATAATAGTGTGTTTCAGAAAACCATGATCGTGCTGACAAAGGATTGAAACACAGAATTCAAACCATGGCAAGACTAACAAAAAAGTAAGACATGAAAGATATGGTAGGGGCCTGGGCTCCATTGAAGAGAAGAAGGAGGGAGAATACGAACAAGGAAGTCAAGACCGCAAGGGGTTGGTCCACCCACTGAGACAGTGTGCCTGATCTAATGGGAGCTCACCAAAGCCAGCTGGTCTGGGACTGAACAAGCATGGGATCAAACTGGACCCTCTGAATGTGGCTGACAATTGGGGCCAACTGAGAAGCCAATGATAATGGCACTGGGATTTGTCTCTACTGCATGTACTGGATTTTTGGGATCCTAGTATATTTGGATGCACACCTTCCTAAGCCTGGATGGAGGAGGGAGGGCCTTGGACTTCCCACAGGGCAGGGTACCCTGCCTTCTCTTAGGACTGGAGGGGAGGGGTAGAGTGAGTGGAGAAGCAGGAGGGAACTGGGAGGAGGGGAGGAAGTGGAAATTTTGAATGGTATTATTTGTAAAGCAATAAAAATGTAAAAGAAAGCTATGGTAGGTTTTAAAATTTGGGAGGAGGGGCAGTCAATGAAACTCTAAAAGTAGATCTAGCTTATTTATGTAGTATTTATGTAGGGAGATAAATGAAATAAAGAATAAAATGACGAGAGGCAAATGTACAATACAAAATAAAAATTCTTTATAATGTAGACCCAGAAACCCCAAGGTCCAAATCAGGAGCAGAAGGAAAGAGAGCACGAGCAAGGAACTCAGGACCGCGAGGGGTGCACCCACACACTGAGACAATGGGGATGTTCTATCGGGAACTCACCAAGGCCAGCTGGACTGGGTCTGAAAAAGCATGGGGAAAAAACGGACTCGCTGAACATAGCAGACAATGAGGACTGCTGAGAAGTCAAGAACAATGGCACTGGGTTTTGATCCTAACTGCACATACTGGCTTTGTGGGAGCCTAGGCAGTTTGGATGTTCACCTTACTAGACCTGGAAGGAAGTGGGAGGTCCTTGGACTCCCCACAGGGCAGGGAACCCTGACTGCTCTTCCAGGTGATGAGAGAAGGGGAGTTGATTGGGGGAGGGGGAGGGAAATGGGAGGCGGTGGCAGGGAGGAGACAGAAATCTTTAATAAATAAATAAATTTAAAAAAATGTAGACCCAAAAATGATGAGAAAACATTAAGCAAAGATGATGCTCGTTTTTTGTTTTTATAGGAAGATAAAAATAACATAGGATATTAGCTGATAAAAGAAAGTGAAATGATATCAAATGAAATTTGAAATGAATGATGTCAAGAGATTTGAGAATAGAATGCTATAGAAAAGTAGCCAACAAACCTACGAGAGAAAGTGAAAAAGAAATTAAAGCCTTTAAAGTACTTCAAAACTCATTATAGGTAGACTGGAACAGAATCAGAGTAGAGAATTCCTGCCTAGGGACAGAAGGGGGAAATTTACAGCAAATGATTAGACACACATAAAATAGAATCAAAAAAGGAAACGGCAATGGAAGAGATATTTATGAACATGTTGTCTTACAGAAGGCAAACTCTAACACACAGAAAGAAAAAATTCAAATGAACAATGTGGGTCAGATAAAAGGAAAGATTATTACAAGAGAAGCACATGCCACTGAATGTACAGAAATTTAAAATTATAAGGTATTTCCTAATTATCTGGACAAAACCTGCAGGTCATTTACAAAGAAACAAAGTAAATGAAGCAGGTCTGGCACCCATTAGCCCAGGACATTTCCACAACTCAAAGTCTACCCACACAGACCAAAGTTTATTGCATTTAGAAAATATTTTCATAAACTGGAAGACATCATCCTTAAGCAAACAAGAAAAAAAAGGAAATAAAGAAGTAAAAATCCCTGCATTTACACCCACTTGGAGACAGAAAATCTACCAACAAAATGAATTATTTTTATAATTTCTTTTAATTTTTTAGAAGAGAAAACAATTCTTTTTTCATTTTACATACCAATCCCAGTTCCCACTCCCTTCCCTTTTCCCATCCCCTCAGAGAGGATAAGGCATATTGCTTCCAGGAAGGACCAAGGCACTTCCTGCTATATCTAGGCTGAGCAAGGTATCCATCCAAAGTGAATAGGTTCCCAAAAAGCCAGTACAAGCAGTAGAGATAAACCCTGGTGCCACAGCCAGTAACCCTCAGTCTGCCCCAGCCATACAACTGTCACCCACATTCCAAGGGACAAGTTTGAACTTATGCCCGTTCCTCAGTTCTCTGGCTGGAGTTGGTGAGCTTCCATTAGTTCAGGTAAACTGATTCAGTGGGAATCCCCATCATGATCTTGACTTTTTTGCTCATATTCTCACTCCTCCCACTCTTTGACTGAACTTTGGGAACCCAGTTTAGTGCTCCACTGCCGTTCTCTGCCTCAGTTTACATCAGTTGCTGGATGAAGGTTCTATGGTGATATTTAAGATAGTCATCGATCTGACTACAGGGAAAGACCAGTTCAGGTACCCTCTCCTCTATTGCTTAAGGTCTTATCTGGGGTCATCCTTGTAGATTCCTAGGAATGTCTCTAGTGCCAGGTTTCTTGCTAGCCCCATAATGGCTCCCTCAATCAAAATATCTCTTTCCTTGCTCTCATCTCTGTCCTTCCTCCATCTCAACTATCCCACCTCTTCAAGTTCTCCATCCCACTCCCCTTCTGCCCTCCTTCTCCCCTTCTAACCCTTCCTTTTCCTTCAACGTCCTGCTCCCAATTACTCAAGAGATCTTGTTTATTTTCCCTTTCCAGGTGAATCTATGTATGTTTTCCCAAGGGTTCACCTTGTTACTTAGCTTCTCTAAGATCATGAACTACAGTTAGTATCCACTTAAGACTGAGTACATACCATGCTCAACTTTCTCAGTCTGGGTTATCTCACTCTGGGTGGTTTTTTTCTAGTTCCATCCATTTGCATGCAAATTTCAAGATGCCTCTGTTTTTTGCCACTGAGTTGTACTCTAATGTGAAAATGTGCCACATTTTCTTTAGCCATTCTTCGGTTGAGGGGCATCTAGTTTGTTTCCGGATTCTGGATATTACAAATAATGCTGCTATGAACATTGTTGAACAAATGTCCTTGTAGTATGAGTAAGCATCTTTTGGCTATATGCCCAAGAGTGGTATTTCTGGGTCCTAGGTTGATTATCAATTTTCTGAGAAACTGTCACACTGATTTCCAGAGTGGTTGTACAAGTTTGCATTCCCACCAGCAATGGAGGAGTGTTCCCCTTACTCTGCATCCACTCTAGCACAAACTATCATTGATGTTTTTGATCTTAGCCATTCTAACTGGTGTAAGATGGTATCTCAGAGTCATTTTGATTTGTATTGCCCTGATAGCTAAGGATTTTCAAATTTTTTTTAAAGTGTCTTTTGTCCATTTGATATTCCTCTGTTGGAAATTCTCTATTTAGATCTGTACCCCATTTTTAATTAGATTATTTGGAATTTTGATGTTTAATTTCTTGAGTTCTTTAGCTCTTTTGTAGATCAGTCCTCTGTCTGATGTGGGGTTGGTGAAGATATTTTCCTATTCTGTAGGCTGTCTTTTTGTCTTATTGACTGTGTCCTTTGCTTTACAGAAGCTTCTCAGTTTCAGAAGGTCCCATTTATTTATTGATACTTTCAGTGTCTGTGCTACTGGTGTTATATTTAGGAAGTGGTCTCCTGTGCCCATGCATTGAACTACTTCCCACTTTCTCTTCTATCAGGTTCAGTGTGGTTGAACTTATATTGAGGTCTTTAATCCACTTGGACTTGAGTTTTGTGTTTGGCAATAGATATGGATCTATTTTAATTCTTCTACATGTTGACATCTAGTTATGCCAACACAATTCATTGAAGATGGGTTTTTTTTTCCATTGTATAATTTAAGCTTCTTTGTCAAAAATCAGGTGTTCATAGGTGTGTGGATTAATATACAGCTCTTTGATTTGATTCCATTGGTCAACTTCTCTGTTTTCATGCAAATACCAAGCTTTTTTCATTACTGTAGCTCTTAATAGAGCTTGATGTCAAGGGTGGTGATGCCTCTGAAAGTTCCTTTATTGTACATTGCCAAACTCTTTTTATGAGGCTACAGTTACCTTGATACTGAAACCACACAAAGACTCAACCAAGAAAGAGAATTAAAGACGAATCTCACTCATGAACATAGATACAAAAATACTCAATAAAATACTGGTAAACTGAATCCAAGAACACATCAAAAAATTATTCACCATTATAAAGTTGGCTTCATCCCAGAAATGCAGGGATGGGTCAACATACAAAAATCTATCAATGTAATCTACCATATAAATAAACTGAGTGAAATAAACATATGATCATCTGCTTCATGGTAAAGATCTTTGAAAGATTAGGAATACCAAGAACATATCTTAACATCAAAAAGCAATATACAAGCAGACAACAAACATTAAATTAAATGGAAAAAAAACTCAAAGCAATTTCACTAAAATTAGGAACAAGACAAGGCTGTCCACATTCTCCATATCTAGTCAACACAGTTCTTGAAGTTCTGGCTATAGCAATAAGATGACAAAAGGAGATCAAGGGGATTCAAATTGGAAAGGAAAAGGTCAAGTTTTCGCTATTTGCATATGTGATATAATAGTATACATAAGTGACTCCAAAAACACTACTAGGGAACTCATAAAGCTGATAAATACATTCAATAATGTTGCAGGATACAAGATCAACTTAAAAAAATCAGTATCCTCCTATATAAAATGATTAAGAATCTGAGAAAGAAATCAGAGAAACATGATTCCTCACAATAGCCACAAATAACATAAACTATCTTGGGGTAACACTAACCAAGGAAGTGAAAGGCCTGTTCAACAAGAACTTTAAGTCTTTGAAGAAAGAAATTGAAGATGATACCAAAAAATGGAAAGACCTCTCATGCTCTTGGATAGGTAGGATCAACATAATAAAAATGGCAATCCTACCGAAAGCAGTCTATAAATTCAATGCAACCCCTATCAAAACCACAACACAATGCTTCATAGACTTTCAAAGAACAGTAATGGACTTCATATGGAAAAACAAAAAACCCAGGATAGCCAAAACAATACTGAATAAAATGTCAAATTAACGTAAGTTAATTTTAATTGGCTGCGTGGTTAAATTATAGAAAGGTCAGGCAGAAAGCACCAAATCTAAATAAAGAGACAAATAAAAGCATTATACATTATGGGACATCTGGATAGCCTATAAATCACAAAAAGAAGCTACCTATTTTGTATCACAACAAATTGTTAAGCATGAACCAGGATGGCATACCCATGAAGGAGGATGAGTGATATATAGGTATGGTAAAGGAACTGGCTTCATGGTCTTTTAAAGGGGATCTTTACCCTATTGAAGACTCCTAGTATTGGGGGATGCAGAACCTAACTGAGCCCTCTTTTGTAATCAGACTAGGCTTCCAATGGTGAGACTGGGACACC
The DNA here is from genome assembly GCF_014885135.2 of Alexandromys fortis. Taxonomy (NCBI): domain Eukaryota; kingdom Metazoa; phylum Chordata; class Mammalia; order Rodentia; family Cricetidae; genus Alexandromys; species Alexandromys fortis. The sequence goes on along the minus strand of NW_026067941.1, from coordinate 4,617,810 downwards.
AACTCAGACACAAATCTTCAACCTAAAATTTGTCCTGATTGCAAGGTGTGCTGGCATTAAAGCAGGAGTAGAACTTGTGGGAATGGCAACCCAAGACTGGTCCAATCTGTGGTCAACACCACGAGAGGGAGCCTACAGATGACAGTGTCTCGAGGGCCAGGAATTGGAGGCAGGGTTGCCTAGGGACCCTGATCAGAATTAAACACAACTGGCAAAAGAAAAAAAGAAAGTCAATCAAAGGATTCCTGATGATATTCTTGTATACACTTGTAGATTGGTGTCCCACAGCCAAACATTAGGTGGAGGTTGGGAGATCCAACAGAAGAGATGGAGGTAAGGATGGTAGGGGTCAGAGGGGTCAAGGACCCCACAAAAACATGACCAACAGAATCAACTAACATGGACTCAAAGAGTTCACAAAGACTGAAGGGACAATCAGGAAGTCTGTATGGATCTTAAGTAGGTCCTCTGCATGTATGTTATGGATATGTAGCTTGGTCTTCCGGTGAAATTTCTAATAATAGGAGTTGAGTTTCCTCTGATTCTTTTGCCTGCTCTTGGAACTCTTTTCCTCCTACAGAATTGCCTCATCCAGCCCTGATATGAGAATATATGCCTAGCATTATTGTAATTTGTTATGCAGTGTTCAGTTACTATCCCTGGGAGGATTGGTTTTTTTCCTGAAGGGAAACAGAGTGGATCTGAAAGAGAGGGGAGGTGGTGGAGGAGGAATTGGGAGGAATAGATGAAAGGAAAGCATGGTCAGAATGTAATATATCAGAGAATAATAATAATTAATTAATTAATGAAAAATATTATTTGGAAAAAATAAAGGGTATCTTTGTAATTGTTTTTACCTTTGACACTATGTACCTATATATGTATATATCTCATATACATGCAACATAAATGAACACACAAATGTAGAATTTATGTTTGATGTGGACTTTAAGTCCATCATATGCTTAAATTATAAGGTAAGTGTGGTTAGAAACTATATGGAGTCCAAATCACAGCATAAAAGCTCATGTTTAAGAAACAAGGACTGAGAAATAATGAAAATAAGAGTTCTTTATCTCTTTAAATTCTTGAAATTCTACTATGAATCAATATGCATCATATGTTTAGAGCTACATAGTTAATACTAAGAAATTATAAAATGCAAATATCTCAATATTATTACATTTTTACATGATAAAATTAATGTTTATGGAATAAGACAGAGTTTGAATAATTTTTACTTTTGAATGTATTCATATAAATTTGTTTCATTGGTTTTCATTTACTTTTTTATGTAGCTAATAAAACTTTCATTTAATCACCTAAGAGATTAGTCAGAAACTCAGAAAATATATCCCAGAGCTAATAAAGGTTGTGATGGCATTAATATTGAAAGAGGATAAACTAATGAAAGTGAGTAATTTCATGTTATTAAAATTTAGGAACTCCAAAATGAAGAAATGTATTTACTTGTAAAATAAAGCAACATTAGACTTATCACTTATAACCATTACTGGATACTGAAATAAGAGTTCTGTGAGTGTATTTTTATTTCAGGAAGTCTGTATGTAGGCAAGTTGTCAACCAAATGTAATATTGCTAATAATATAATAATTAAATATAACTCTTACAAACAGGCAGCTCATTAGAAATTAACAAACAAGAAAATAAAATTTTACTTCCAGAAAATCTAGTTTAAATTTATGAAAGAGACAACATAGAATGTAAGAAACAGTAGCACAAAAGTTGTGACAAAGACAAGATTTTAGTCAGTTCATATGTTTTAAGTCCTTGTGCCCAAACTGATTAAATTTGATTAAAATGAATAAATAATTAGAATTTCTAAGAATTCTAAGAATGAGACTCAGTTGTCAATATTTTCAATGTCCTTGAAGGAAAATTATCTTGGCAAATATCAATAAATTCAAAATAAATTTCAAGCTAATTTGAGGGGTCAGAAAGTTTTAAAACGCATTTTCAGAGAGAGAAATGTGCATAGTGATTCATTCTGTAACCACAGTGTGTTGATAGGGCTGCATACAACATTCTTCTAATCATACAAATGTAGATGCTTTAGTGAAGTAAATATTCAGAATCCACCTTAGAAAAAAGCCTGTAAACTTTATTGAATCACACAGAAAACACCATTATAATCCTTGACAAGGCAAAGGTAATAAAATAAAATAATAAGAAGTGGGGAAAAGGATGGAAAGTAAGAGCAGGGAAGAAATTGAAATTACCTGAGATGCTTTTATCTTTCATTATCCAGCTCAGAGAGAATGTAATTTAATATATAAAAAGAAACATGATTTAGATGTAGCATTTCATATATTTTAAAACTACACATGAAAAGCATATTATAAATACTATCTATATATTATACACAAACAATGATAACAATATGATTGAGATGTGCCTCCAGCCTCCAGATCAATCAGTAGGATATCCCTGTCCCATTGACATTCATGTGTCCTCTACTAGTTACCTCCTTCCCACACTTAATAATGCATGCATTATCCTGAATCTCTAACTTTTCCTTTCAATAATTCTATTAATTTGTAAGTTTTTACATTTATTTTAGGTTTATCTCCTTTGACCTTTATACATTTTATTTTTATAAATCTATTAATCTGTTTGGTTTTTTAAATCACTTTTTTTTGCATTATGTTCTTTGACTTTTATATAAACTCTGTAAGTGACCCAAGGAGATGGCCCCGTAAATAAGGAGCCTGTTGCATAAATGTGAGTTCAGATTCCCGCAAGCCACATCAGAACCAGAAGTGGTGCTGTGTGGTTATAACCATAGTGCTATAGGGAAGGGCAGAGACAGTTGGATTCAGCAAGGCTGAATTTATAAAGTTGACTCCATATTTATCTGCATAATGGAAAGAATATAACCATAAAAAAATCATAAAATGAAGTTTTTAATAATGAGAGATAATAATAATAGACTGTGGAATAGTGACAGACATACAAGAACTGACAAAGTGGATGTCAGCCTGGAGTGTGAAGGGCAGGTTACATGGCTAAAGATATCAGTTTTAAAGATCAAGTAGAAAGGGAGGATCAGTGTATGGTGCTCAGTGTCAGCCTTTGTTCTCACAATTCTTACTGTGTATAACAACATCATCTCAATCACAATGCAAACTTAAATAGTCTTGAACAGCCTTGCACTTTGCCTTACTTAAATGTGAATAAATATGTTGAAGAATTCCTGAGAGCCAAGAGACCCAAATAAACAAAAGTCCCAAGGAAAAACGATGAATCTAGGGGGAATGTCATGTATCTAAAAATCTTCAATTTGTCTCTTTTGACCTTTAGCTTATTTCATCCTAAAAATCAACAGTCTATAAAAATTATCAGAGAACTCTAAATGTTAATAAACATGCTAGGCCTTTAATCCCAGTACTCAGGAGGCAGAGGCAGGCAGATCTCTGTGAGTTCGAGACCAGCCTGGTCTACAAGAGCTAGTTCCAGGACAGGCTCCAAATCTACAGAGAAACCCTGTCTTGAAAATCAAACAAAAAAAAAAAAAAAAGAAAAGAAAAAAACAACAATAAATTAAACAATAAAAAGTTCCAAGAAAAAATTATGAATCTGGAGGTTGGGAAATCATAATATTAAAACCTTTACTTTGTGTGTTTTGATCATATTTTAGATCATTTCATCCTCAAAATCTACAGTCTATAAAAAACTATCAGAGAACAATAAAAAAAAACTCAAAATTTTGTGAGACAATGTTGAAGAAATAATCTAGAATACAAAATAAAGGCATAGGAAGATAAAAGAAGTAATATAAAATAGATAATCAGACAGAATACCTTTCTTATAAAATCAGAGAAAACATTAGGGAATTTATCAAATAAGAAATAATAACAAATATTTTTTTCTGTGTCCCATGCTGAAAAAAAATCTGGTTCAAACAATCAAAGGAAAGATTTTCTCTAAAAATACCTTATGATGTCATAAAAGACAGCCTTGCCAACTGCCCTCTGCAAACAGATAACATATTCGTCAGGCAGCATTCCAAAGCCCAGAACCAACACAGCAGTGCTGTCAGGGTTCCTTGGTAAATAAGTCGCAGGAATCCCATATTCTACATAATCAGCAGCCAAATGCCATGGTAAGCTAAAAATAGCTCCAGATACGTGAAAACACAGGGGATTTCTCTCCTGCGTCTTTCTTATATGAAACTGGCTAGGAAAGCGCTTAGAAAAATCAGTGAGTGCTCTGAGGATGAATGGATTAATAAAATATGATAGATACAGAAAATGGAAGGTTTTCTTTTCAGCCATAAAGAAAAGGCAAATGAAACCCTGGCCTATTCAGCAAAATGGTTGGGGGAAGGGGTATTAGGTTAAAAAACAACAATAAAAAGGCAGTCACAGAAAGACATGTGCATGTTCTCTCTCTCTCTCTCTCTCTCTCTCTCTCTCTCTCTCTCTCTCTCTCTCTCTCTGTCCACATTGAATGTAGAATAGTGATTCCTAGAGGGACAGGGTAAGGGGGTTAAGGAAAGCTTGAATTTGATTGGAGCACATAGAAGGCATATGTTAAAATATCATCCCAAAATATGCTACAAATAATAAGTGTGATAAGGAAATTTAAAAACCTACACTGCTACAGAGGACAGTAAACACAAAACTGTAATTATGACTCCAGTATTAGCTATACAATGAAAAAGCATGTCTCAAAAACCATAATGTAATTCTTCTTCGGTATATGTTTGAGAATTCTAGAATTAAGCATATACTTTTCCAGAAGTCCTAGAATCAATTCATCATCAAATCACACAGTAAAAGCTCCCTTCCTTATGCAGTTCACAGACCTCAGTAAATCTAGTTACAGGGAATCCAATAGCCTCTCCTGACCTTTATAAGCACCAGGCACACATAGTACACAGACATACATGTAGGCAAAATGGTAGTCATTCACACAAAATAAAAATAAATTGTAAATAAAAGAGAATCAAATTGGTATGATAAAAGTAGGCATTATTAACTTCCTTCCCCTGACTAAAAATCTTTCAGGCACCTTTAGCATTCTCTTAGTTTTTTCCCAAACAAAACAAAGTCAGAGTACATACTGCAATATGGAAAGGAAGATGAAGACAAATAGAACGAAAGGTCTTTAGTGAAAATCATCAATATTTGAGGGAAAGCAGTAGCAACAGAGGCATGGATTACACCTCTCCTGACACCATGGCTGTGCTTTCTGGATGGAGCTGAGGGCATCAGTTTCTTTTCTCTGAGTACCTAAAATAAGCAACTTATGAAAGAAAGAATTCATTTGGGCTCATGGTTTGCAAGGACACAGTCCACCTGACAGGAAAAGCATGGTGGTGATGGCAACAGGCGATGGTGGGAGTTTCTAAAACTAGGTAGATCAGGTAGACAGACATTCCAGATAGAGTCTAGACTGTTGAGACAAAACTATCTTAGGGTCTGTACCTCAAGACCTGTAGGACAGAGAAAAGCCTGGCTTAAGTTTGAAGGATAGTCAAAGCTACCCAGTGAGGATGAGACAGCAAAATCTAGGTAGATACCCCTCCAGCCAGAGGGAGGGCTTGGCTGTCTCTCATTGCCTGGAGGTATCCTTACATCACTTAACCTATATAAGCTGATGCTCACAGTAATAAACTGAGTTCCTGCTTTGACTTGACTCCCTTTTGTGTCTGATTGTACTGCTTCATGGGGCTGCAGAATGGGCAGATAGCACACTCACCTTTCCCTGGGGAATAAGGTTAAGGAGGCCTGGCACAGACTAGGCAATGACCCTCGATGTTTGTCCTTCCAGAGATTATTTCCTTTGAAGAAGCAATACTCAAACATATTTCCATCAGTCACACCCAATCCTAGAAAACAATTCAGTAGTGCCGTCTGAAAAGCTAGGTCTCAAAACACACAAAAGTGCCCACCAGAGCCTACAAGAGGCATGTCCCTTCCAAAATATACAGTAGGTTTACACAACTGTGTGGTTTTGTTTAATTTGTTCATTTGGGGTTTTTTGTTGTTGTTTTGTTTTGTTTCATTTTGTTTCTTTTGTTTGTTTTTTTGAAAATCTCTCTATGTAGATCTGGCCTGACTAGGATATATTAAGCAGAGCAAGCCTACGTTAAACCCACAGCGATTGCCTTTCCTCTGCCTCCCAAGGTTGGAATGAAGGGTATGATTTGTACTTTATCTATAAGTATGTTATTTTTTCATCATCACACAAATTAAAATCAAATAATGTCCTAAGCTGAAGATTTTGTTTAACTGAAACTACATGCCATGCTGGGAGAGACAGCTTAGTGCTTAGGTTAAGAAGCACTGTGCTCTCTTGCAGGAGAGCCAGGTTGGGTTCACGGCACCCATGTCAACTGGGTTACAATTTTCTGTAGCTGCTATTCCAGGGAATCCAACACCCTCTGATATCTGAAGGTACTTACATGAATGTGGCATACTAAAACATAAATGTGTGCAGGCACACACATTATGAGACACATGCATGCATAAACATCTGCAGGTAGACATACGAGGCACCTGGCACACACACCTAAACTCATGTATGCTCATGAATATATACACATAAATTGAGAAATAATCTTTTAAAAATAAAATACCTACCTGCAGCTCAATGAGAGACATCCCTGCATTTTCTCACTTGATCTGTTATCTGAATCAGTATTATGTCTTGCTGATACTCCTTGTAGACAAGGAGTGTATTGAAAACCCTTCCCAAACAAGTCCCTGTATCTATTTTTAAACATAGTCAATGGGTTTTGCATCATGTATCTTAAAAGACAATAAGGTAAAATTAAACATTTTATTATACTTGTCTGTTGGCGTACCATGATACATCTTTATTTTTACTTCCTATCTGTTGCTGTCTAGCTAGCAACACTGACTGGTTACTTTTTTATATTGTTGACCCTTAACTTTTTTATGTTTCTGTTATATATCTTGAAAATTGCAAGTAGTATCATTGACTTTAATAAAATTGCACACATTTTTCTTTAACAAGACAGCTGCTGCCCCTTGAACACAGAAGATAATTTTTAAATTTTTTCCAACAAGCTACTTGTTAGTGAAATTTGGTTTTAAGTCACATTTTATACAATATTTTGTTGATTGAATCGGATACTTAATCTGATCAACTAGTCATGGCTTGTTTTGCATTTTATCCATATAACACCAGTAGATATTTTTTATTCAGTAAGATTATTGTTTATTGTTCATAGTTTAAAATTTATTTGAACACTCTTACCTTCTGTTTATTGTTATTGATGTAATAAAACGTTAGAAAAGGATATAGCAAAATCTGCCACTCTAACACAGCCTCAGCTCAGACATGGTTAGGTAGATCTCACATACATAATTCTTATTCACACAAAGTACAGTATGAGAGATTAATTCTGCAATCCAGCATAAACAATGTTATGAAACAGGGGAAAACCCATTAAACCTAAAAGTAAAACTTTAAAGATAGGGAAACTTGTAAGGGGGAAAGTGAGTTAATCAGAGACTTGATGAGTTCCTAAAAACCTCCTGAGGATTGGAAGTTTACTCTTCAGTATCCTTCAAGGGTGCATTAGACTTGAACTGGTTCATCATTTCAAGCTGCCAGCTGTTGGAAATGATGAGAACATCAGATGACCTATTCACTTAATTAATTAGCACATTCCAGCTGGTAGCCCAAATGGTAGCCATACTTACAGACCTTTGGGATCCTGGTGCCTCTAGAATTATATTTGAAAATAGAATTTCTAGGGGTATAAGGATAGTGGTTTTAGAACCTTTATACTACTCTGTTGCCTGTCTTGAAACAAAATTTTGCTGAATATTGTCCAAAAGTACTATTCAAAAATATTGAGGAAAAGAGGGGGATAAGATTAGTGAGGTAATGTCTCCCGTGGCATCTTGAAAAACTTGAATCTCCCTTCACTACAGACCGGCTTCACTTCCACATGCACCGTGCTAGGAACTAGGGCAGAACAACCGTGGGAAGTTGCAGTTCCTGCCTGACTGGCCATTTTGTTCTGCTCTACTCCGATGTATACCACTAAGTGTCTTTCCTAGACCTTACTTTTCATGTGAGTGTATGAATTGTACAACTCCACCATTGTCAACGGTTATGAGATATTTGAGTACGCTGCTGAAAGATATGTCACTGTGATTGGTTTAATAAAAAGCTAAACAGCCAATAGGTAGGCAGCAAATATAGCAAAGACTTTTGGACAGAAATAAAGCGTGGAATCACCAGCCATATGTAGAGTAAGCAACATGAGCACTATGGAGAGATAAGACAACAAACCATGTGTCAGAATGTAGATTAAAAAATATGAATTAAACCATTCTCTCATGTTCTCCTTCCCATTTTCCTTCTCTCCTTCCCCCTTCCACTCATCCTTCTCCCTCTCACAAAGACCCCAATTTTCTCAGGAGATCTTGTCTATTTCAACCTCTCAGCAGGATTCATGTATGCTTCTCTTAGGATTCTCCTTGTTACCTAGCTTCTCTGGGGTCATGAAGGGGAGCATGAGGAAATGGGGTAGCCGAGATGGGGGAAGGACAGACAGGGAGAGCAAGAAAAGAAATGTCTGGATTGAGAGAACCATTATGGGGCTAGCAAGAAACCTGGCACTAGGGAAATTCCCAGTAATCCACAAGGATGACCCCAGCTAAGGTGCTAAGCAATAGTGGAGAGCATACCTGAACTGACCTTGCCCTGTAATCAGGTTAATGATGACCTTAATTATCGTCATAGAACCTTCGTCCAGTAACTGAGGCTAACAGAAGCAGAGGTACACAACTAAGCACTGGGCTGAGCTCCCAGGGTCCAGTTGAGACAGGGAGGAGTGATGATATAAGGAAAGGGATTAAGACTATGATGGGGATATCCACAGAAATACCTGACCTGAGCTACTAGAAGCTCACTGACTCAGGACTGACAGAAAGAGAGTCTGCATTGGACCAAACTAGGCCATCTGAATGTGGGTGACAATTGTGTGGCTGGGGTAGTCTGTGGGGCCATTGGCAGTGGGATCAGGACTTATCCCTAGGGCTTGAACTGGCATTTTGAAGCCCATTCTCTTTGGAGGGATATCTTGCTCAGCCTAGATATAGTGAGGAGGGTCTTGGTCCTGCCTCAAAATAATATGTTAGACTTTGTTGACTACCCTTGGGGAGCCTCACCCTTTCTGAGGAGTGGATGTGGGGTGGCATTGGGGGGAAGGTGGGAGGAGTGGCAGGAGGTGAGGGAGAGGGAACTAGGATTAGTATGCAAAATGAGAAAAGACGGTTTTAAAATTAAAAAAAAAATGGTTTAATTTTTAAAATATGGGTTAATTTAAGTTCTAAGAATTAGTTACTAATAATTAGGCTAAACTAAGGCCAAGCATTCAAAATTGATAATAAGTCTCCATGTCATTATTTTTGAGCTGGTGGTCCCAGTGAGAGCGGTCATCTACAGTCAACACCTTGAACTTCCCCGTAATCAAGAATTGATTTGTGTCATCTTCATCCTCAACACCCATCCTCTCCTGTGGTACTTCTCATATAGGCTGCACCACCATTTCACAACCCCCTGATGAATGAAGACTTGCAATCATAATTCTGCTGTTAACACGAGGACCTATAATGCTATATTGGAAATTGAGGTGGTGATTAGCGCTCTGATAAAAATGAGACTAATTCCAAATTGTTCTTCAGAGTTTTTCCCAGACCAGGATGGGGCTCTCTATTAACAGATTTCTGATACCTGTTCTTTTATTTTTCAGACATGTCACCAAAACACTTGAAAGTATTTAGCATTCTAACCTCCCACTGTACTGGGGAGAAAGTAAATGTGAAGAAATGAACTAAATGAGCTCTAAGAGGAAAAGGAAGCTCCATCCTTGTGGGGAAAAAAAAAAAAGGTTAAATGTGTTGATTTGACACTCTGCTATCCATAATGTCACAAAATTCATAGTGTAGCACACTGTGATCTTAAGCATGAGAATATGAAAACGACATATTTGATTATAAAGAGGAAAAACTGGCACGACTTCTGATTTTTCGGAATTGTAGTACTGAGACTAACAGAATGGTGTTGGGTGGTGGTAGTCTATTAGCTCATTCATAATTAGTTAACTTTTTCCCATGCGTATGAATGTTGCATTCTGTAGGTACCTGTGTGTGAATAT
>NW_026067941.1:4588428-4607596 GCF_014885135.2 Alexandromys fortis | reverse complement strand
TATAGACAAAGGCTCAGGTACAGGTAGAGGTACAGGTGAAGGCCAAGGCCAAGAATCATCTTTCATCACTTTTCCACCTACTTGAATGAGGCAGGGTTGCTCATCCAACCCCAGAACTCCACAATATGGATAACCAACTTACTCTTGGGATACCCTCTCTCCACCTTTCAAAACTGGATTACATCCAGTCCACCACAGATACCCAGCAATTACCTGAGTTTTGGGGATCTAAACTTTAGTCCTCATATTTGTGTAGCAAGCACTTTAACCATCAAGCCATCTCACCATACTCCCATTAATCTTAAGGTCACAGAGAAGTTATATGCAATATTTACCCCCAGAAAGCCATAGTCCTTTAACACAATCCCTAAGCTATCATTGAGCTACTGCTTCCCCTCACACATGTCATAAAGACTGTAAACAAGTAAAGATAATGTATAATAGGCACCGTGGAAAATTCAAAATGTTAAATCAATATTTTATTTTAGTATAGCTTTCATGTGTAGTTATAGATATGATTGCACCATTTTGTCACTAATACAAAATTTCAGTATGGGACCACAGGGAAAAATTTTAGTTATAAATTGTTGCACTGCTTGACTATGATTCCTTATGACTGTTTATTTACTTGTTGATCCATATTTTTGCATTATAAATCTCAAGTTTCATCTCTCTGCTCCTAAAACCAAGTTCACCGTCTTGGTTTTTAGAAATCAAATGAGTTTTCATTTGGCCATGAAGTGCCTCTTCTTTGCCCATCAGAAAAGACATTCTGAATGTTTGTCCTGGTATTTGCAACTACACTGAAAAACACTTATTGTGAGCTATCAAAAGGCAGTGAAATCATGAGAATCTAATCGATTTCTATAAAATGAATGGAGGGCTGCTGTATAAAATGAACTGGAAGGTTTGACGATATGGTAGTCAATGCAAAGAATGGAGGAATGCTGTATAAAATGAGCAACTCCTCTCTACTGAGTTCAGTAGGGAAGAATTATAGGGTGAACAAGCCAGCAGAGTTTTATTTTTTTTTTAAATTCAGCTACATTTACCTATAAAGAAAAAGGTCGTTCCTCTCTGGAGGTGTCAGCACCCCGCAGGACAGCCTCCACGCTGGCATGCTGAATGGGTTGCTTATTTGCTTCTTTATGGCTCTGAGACTGAAATCACAGCCTTGCTCTACCATAACCACTCTGCTTGACTTGGGTCTGCTTTCCTTTATTCTAAGTGGCAGGAACTTTGAGGGATTATTACCATCCTATTTGTGTCTTAAATCACAGCTTCTGTTCTTTAAAATTAGCCACCTTTTCCTCCCACTTGCCTGACGTGTTCACTGTTGTCATGATAGACGGCTTAAAGCATAGCATTTGATCACAGATAGGCGGTTGTTACCTAGTTTGAGCTCAGCAAGAGGGCAGATGGGAGACTAGAAGACAGAAAACTTCTATATATACACACCTAGGTAGAAATGATGGGGAAGGGGAGAATTGAGATAAAGAACATGCCAAGTAAATTGCAGCCATTAGGCTAAAACTTTCTGAGTAGAGTGTAGTTAAATGGAAATGCTCCGAAGACATGGATTCTAAGTTACAGAACACCAGAAACTTTGAGTCAGTGGGTAGATTTGCCTGTGACTCCTTTGCAGCACTCTGACCCATAGGTGTGTCTACTGACAGCGCTTGAAAACAAAGAAATGTAATTAATTTTACAGATGTTATTCAGAGATAATTGAATTCTTACCCTAATAAGCCTTTTGAATATTGCTTTGAAATCTACAGCACAAACCTTAAATATCCCTTTTCCCTTTTGTCCTCAACAGGCTAACCAAACAATTTGTTGAAATTACAAATATAAAGAACTTCCCTCCCAAGCAAGATGAATTCTGACTTTATATTACCCTAGATATTTTGCTGGATTTTTAGAATTCATTACAGTGGCTAAGTCTAATATAACTCATTGTACTCTGAAGGCTAAACATTTAGACTCTGACTTATGTATACCAGTGTAGAGTCATTTTGTTTAATCATGCCATGCCATCATCAAAAGTAATCTAAAATATCTAATACAAAGATGCTTGGGTTTTACAAAAGAGAAATTATATCAGAATCTTAGCTTTGGATCCAATCTTAACTGACCAGGTGACATGTGTAAAGTCTATCTCTCAATAGTGAAATGTAATAAAATTCATTTGTAATGAATTCATCTTGCTCCCTCCTTTCAGTTTCAATAGCCTGAAACTCACTTGAAAAAATAGTTAAAATACAGTATACTTTATATATTTTTTAAAAAATTATTCCATAGAAAGACAATAGAGAGAAGATGGGAAGAGAAAGACAATACACTATTTAGGGAAGAGAGGGAGAGGGAATGATCCATGATTATTTTTTTCATAATTTTTTTGATCTATGATTATCTTATTTCTTTTTTTTTCAAGTACTCTGAAATGTACAAAATCGCCATGACCTGGATATATAGCTGGGGAAAATTGTCATCTTTTCAACATTTACAAATACATTTATTTCAGGGAACTATTTGAGTAAATGTACATAAAATCAAAAAAATGAAAATAAGATTCACCTTGCGTGCATTCATTGTTGAGGATAAGGTAACTAAACTGAACACGAAGGGAGTGTTGTGTAGATTATTGCTGTTGACAATATCAGCAGTGTTGTCAACAGTTTTGAGGAAAAGATAAAAAATAGGGACTAGAATGAAGATGACTCATGGCTTTGCTGCAGCAACATTTTATGCTGCACTGTGATCATGTAAGTTCCAGTTAAAGTCATCTTTCTAGATTAAAAACAATAAACCAATAGCTTTGAATTATAAGATATCTATCTATATTCTATACTGAAGTTCACCATGGGGTCTTAGATGAAAATAGTCCTTTACAATTAAAGTATTTGGTAGGAGTTTTAATATTTTCCATGTTTAAGTCCTGGGTTTGGCTCATTGCTCTATTACACAGTGTGTGATTTCTTATAGATGTTAGTCTTAATCTTATTTTTACATTGTTTAGCAAGAAAGAAAAACAAACAAATAGAAGTCAATTAATTCTTTTGACAAAGACACACACTATGAAGAATATTGTAGAGAATATCTTACACAGGCTAGATCCTAGAAGATGAGAGGGTGTTTCTTCACACATCAAAAAGCCTAGATGAGAGGCAAATCAGGGGAAGAGAGAATTCTGTAGAGAAAGGCAAAACAATAATGACCAGAAAATGGACTGTTGTGGGATATTATTTTAAGATATGATACATTCATTTATGTTATGGAATATTTGTGTAATTGTGCAAAGATATATTAGATTCTTTTATGTTGCATTTGTTTAACTCTGTGAAACTATGTTAGTTTGCCTACCTAAAACACCTGATTAGTCTAATAAAGAACTGAACAGCCAATAGCTAGGCAGGAGATGAATACGCAGGGCTGCTAGGAAGCAAATAAATAGAAAAGAGAAGAAGGAAAAGGAAAGAGGTCAGCCACCCAACCACCCAGTCAGACATGGAGTAAAAAGTCAGGAAAGGTAAATAGAATAGAGAAAGGTAAAAACCAGTGTCACTATTCACCAGATAAATAAATGTAAATAAAAATGACAAGATGCCACCTCATGCTTTAAGATGACGATTTAAATGAAGAGCAGAAAGTACATGTAATTAAGGATTTGAGGAAATCGGAATCACTATGGTCTACTGGTGGGAAAATGAATAACACAAACACTATGGAAAGCAGAATGTAAGCTCCTTGGATGATTAAATAATACTTAGCATCTAATACAGAAATATTTCTTCTGGGTCAATGCATAAAATAATTGAAAGTGTTACCTTTTAAATTTGAATTACATTTTACTTATTTCCTTTGTGTGCCTCTGTGAGTGTGTGTGTGTGTGTTTGCTCATGTGCCACATATGTGTATGGAGGTCAAAGGACAGTTATTCTTCCAACATGTAGATCCCAAGGACTGAACTTGAATTGTCACACTTGGTAGCAGGTCTATAATCCGCTGAGCCATTTTGCCAGCCCCAAAGTAGACTCTTGAAGATATATTTGTATGCCCATACTCATAGAAGAAATTTTCATGATAGTTAAAATATGATAGTAATATGTGTATCTTGCATGGATGAATTAATATGTAAAGGTGGCTTTGGCAGTTTGAATGAGAATGGCCTCCATAGGCTTATATGTTTGAATGCTTGATCGAAAGTTAGTGGAACTTTTCAGAAATGATCATGAGGTGTGGCTTTGTTGTAGAAAGTATGTGGCTGAGGATGGGCTTTGGGATTTCAGAAGCCCATGCCAGGCCCAATGTTTCTCCCTCTACCTGCAGACCAGGATATAAAGCCATCAGCCACGTTTGCAGAACCATGCCTTCCTGCATGCCACCACATTCCCCACCATGGTAATAATAGGCTAACCCTCTGAAATTTAAGCAAGAACCCAATTAATAAATTTCCTTTATAAGTTGCCTTGGCCATAGTATATCTTCATAGAAATAGAACACTAAAACAGTGGCATGTTCCTATGATGGAATGTTAAGACCTCATGTAAAGAAATTTTTGCCACACACTAAAGCATGAAAAAAAACCTTGACAATACTGTGATGAGTGAAATGGTCACATACTAGAAGACAAATATTGCCTGATTCCATGTTGAAGGAAGACTGCTTGTTGGTTCCTGGATGCTCAGCTCTGAAATAATCACACAGAAACTATATTATTTAAATCACTGCTTGGACCATTAGCTCTAGCTTCTTCTTGGCTAACTCTTACATATTAATTTCTCATTTCTTGTAATCTGTGTATAACCACAAGGCTGTGGCTTATTGGATAAAGTTCCTGCGTCCATCTCTGGTGGGGCTACATGGCTTCTCCCTGACTCTGCCTCCCAGCATTCAATTTAGTTTTCCCTGCCTAGCTCTGTTCCCCTATAACTCTGCTATAGGCCCAAAGCAGTTTCTTTATTAACCAATGGTATTCACAGCATACAGAGGGGAATCCCACATCACCTCCCCTTTTCTATTTAAATGAAAAAGGAAGGGTTTAACTTTAACATAGTAAAATTACACATAACAAAGCAAGTATCAAGCAAGAATTA
This sequence comes from Alexandromys fortis, assembly GCF_014885135.2. Classification (NCBI taxonomy): domain Eukaryota; kingdom Metazoa; phylum Chordata; class Mammalia; order Rodentia; family Cricetidae; genus Alexandromys; species Alexandromys fortis. The sequence goes on along the minus strand of NW_026067941.1, from coordinate 4,602,500 downwards.
CAGTTACAATATCTATATCCTCTTTATCTTTTATCATGATTAAGGAAAACTATATTTATTCTTCAACTTTATCAAAGACCCCAGAAGGATATAATATTACTTAAGTAAACATGAAGTGCAAATACCACAGCTTCTGTAAGAGAAGTTTTACTGATTTAGTGGTAGAAAAAAAACATGCAGTTTTGAAATGCCAGCTTTCTGGGCTGTGCTGCCAGTGCAACCTCTGGCTCTTTCAGGTGACTGAACATTTGAATGGGGTTTGTGAGCATCATGCTAAGGCTTGCTTGGTGGCAACATGGACCAGCTCTGTGCTAGAGATGGGGCATTGTACATGGCTCTCAGAGGCAGCAAGCAGCTCTGCCGTGCTGGACTGGGTGGGGCAAGCAGGCAGTGCTGTATTTCCCTTAACTATGGCATGGCTTAAGTTTTTAAGAAGTGCTTAGCATTTTAAGAAGTGCTCCTGGACAGTAAAGAATTACAGATACACAATAGGACATATTCAGACATAAACAGCCTTTAAATAGGTCACAGTGTTAGATAAATGTGCTTGGGAGAGAGAAGAAAAAGACTATAGAGAGTTGGAAAAGAAGTAAATCATTTAAAAAAAACACAAAGTCTTTAAAGAGACAGAGTACAGATAGTCATAGATTAAAGGGAGTAAGGATAATAAATACTAAGAAGTAATAGAGTAAAAACTAATAAGCCATGTAAAGATGAAGAATACACAGAGTCTGGATTATGTATACTATTGTATTTTCTTTGAATTTTTTGACTACAGAGATCCATTTGATTCTGGGGACTGCTAAGCTAAACCAACATATATACTTTAAAGGTATTTTGTCTTCAAAATTTGGATTTAAAGGTATGTTGCTTTTGAAAAGAAGTTCTTCTTTTATTTCCACAGAAGATGAGAACCTATTGATTGCTTTCAGACTAATATGGTTTGATGCACCAAGACCCCTGGAAAGGTTTCTGTGAACACCCCCCTACATTGCCCAACTGTTGACTGAGATGAAACTAGCACACAGAATACACCATCAAAGACCTAATTAACAGCTTCCCCAATCAGCAGGAAGTAGCAGCTAGAGAACTATGCCCATATTCCCAAATACTGTTTATAAATGTTTGTTTATCTTTAAAGGGGAATATTCTTTAGAGATGGATACTTTGCATTGGTATGAATTTTGGTTTATTGATACACATTTAAGGTCAATTCTGTTATATTATATTTCTGCTCTTGATTAAGGTATTATGTATGCAGCTCATTTAAAAATATAATGTACAATTAAGAAATATATGTTAATAGATAATCATCTATGATAGTCAAGCTTGTAGTCATGTTATTTAGGTTTTCTAGATATATAGAGATATATTTCAATTGGGTACTCTTTAAAACTTTCAGAGATCTTTAGAATATGGCATTTAAAATATTTAATATCTTAGGACTTTTCATGACAGTGAGACACATCTGCTCCTGGAAGCATTAAGCTACTTCAAGAGGAAGATGGGCACTGAAGAGGCTCCTCATGAAGTTTGTTAGCCATTCGGGCAAGAAAACTTCAACTTGCCTAAAAGTGAGACAATCCTTCAGGGTTCCTGTTTCATAAAAGAGTCTGGAGACATTCTGAAGGACACAGATGAAAGTGACTGACAAACTGCCAATATAAGTGGAACTGTCTTCGAAATTATTTGCATCGTGGAAAAGTATGATGGATATTATGGGCTTGTAGGCTGAAGATTGGATGCCCCAATGGTACAGAAGACTTTGGGTGATTGTCCAGGCAATGAGATATCTCTGTCTTCTAGAGTTCTGGAAGTTGCTTACAATGCACTTCCTCATTTTCTAGGTAATGCACTTCCTCATTTCTTTCTGGACTCTGCTAGAGTTGAAGAATAGATAATAATAATATAGTTTTCCTTAGTTATGATAAAAGATAAAATAGATATAAATATTGTAACTGTAATTCTTGATTGATAGCTGTCTTATGCAATTTTACTAAGTTAAAGTTGCAACCTTCCTTTTATTTCAACAGAAAAGGGGAGGTGATGTAGAATTACCCTCAGTACACTGTGAATATCATTGGCTAATAAAGGAACTGCTTTGGGCATATAACAGAACTATGGGGAAACAAAACTAGGTGGGGAAAAAAAACTGAATGCTGGGAGAAAGAAGGGCAGAGTGAAGGAGAAGTTATGGAGTCTCTGCTGGAGACAGACATGCTGAAACTTTGCTGGTAGGCCACGACCTCATGGTGATGCACAAATGAATGGAGGTGGGTTAACTTAATAAGTAAGTAAGAGTTAGCCAATAAGAATCTGGAGCTAATGGGCCAAGCAGTGACTTAAATAATATGGTTTCTGTGTGATTGTTTTGGGGCTGAGCAGCTGGGAACCAACCAGCGGGCTCCTCCTACAATTCTACTCTATCTGGTACTCAGAACAACCGAAGTAATAGGTACAGTAAAGAGAATGAGATTGTCTAGGACTTGGAGGAGAATGTGAACTTGTCATTTATGGGAGTGAAGATCTTCTGCTTTTCAAAATGAAGAGAAACAAGGAGATGAAAAATGTTTCACAGGGGCAGACTTAGAGCAGGAAACAAATGTTCAAGGAAATGGTGTTTCAGAAGAAACCTGGTTTGCCACAGTGTGTTTAAAATCATGGAACTACATGCTTTAAATGATTAAGGTGGAAGATTATGTGTGTGGTTTACCACAATAAACATGTAGGTTGGTCGTAGTAACTGTAGCTTACAGGGAACTGAAACTTCTAGTGTAATAAAGATGAACCTGGTGTCCAGGAAATGTTTCTATATGTGATTTAGATGAGCATCCAATGTAAAGAAGTGTGGTAAATATTGAATTTGCAAAACTGAAGGAATCCTGGTCCTAACCATTATGGAATTAAGAGGAAAAGGAAAGGATAGAGAAAGAAACTCACAGAACACAAATGAAGGCCAAGAGTCAAAAATCAAGACTGCCAGAGAGACAGAGCAGGGACAGTGCTTCATCCAGCCAATCTGGTGATGCTGGAGACTGTCAGCAGTGATGGAGTGCCAAGGTCAGATGTGACTGCCACTTCTAAGTGGACACCTGTGGCTTTTTGGATGTGTCTAGAAATCTGTACACAGGATCTCATCACAAAAAGTGTGTTGATAGGCATAAACAACATATTGTGGGGGCTATGTCAAAAGAAAAAATCCTAAGCTGGGGGCGGGAAGTAGGGGGTGATCGGTGCAGATAAACTGGAAAGTCATTAAGGAGAGCTGGGATTTTATAAACCATAAGAGAAAGGCAACTGTGATCCGAAAAAAATGGGCAGAGCATAATTGCATATTTGATAGAAAAATAAGCACCATATGCTTTGGCTTGAGGATGGAGAGCTGAGAATCACTACATGAGCCTGGACACATTCCTTCCCCTCCTTTGCTTCTGTATAAAAAAGAATGAGCATAATTATATCGTCTACTGTAGGCATTTGTGTTGCCTCGATTAGGACACTGGAGAAAGGCATTGAGAACACAGATGACTAGCTCTGTAGTGGCACAATTTAGAATATCTGGGAAAGGATATGTGGTTCCCCAGCTGCAGCCACAAACAAACCCTGATTCCAGCTCTGAGCTGAGGTCAGTGATGGATTTATACACAAAGGAGAGTTTTGGCAGCGGCAGGAGCCGCATGAATCAAAGTCGGGAAACAAAATAACCGTCAGCTGCTCGCAAGGCCCATTGTGAAAGAGAATCAATATTTGACAAACATTGTGTAAAATGGAACAATTAGAAAGGCAAAACATTTAAAAATGTTTCACAGGGGCAGACTTAGAGCAGGAAACAAATGTTCAAGGAAATGGTGTTTCGGAAGAAACCCGGCTTACCACAAATTCTTGACCTTAGAACAGTGGTACTCTATAAATGAGGACCTAAAGTTTGCTGTGTAATGATCCATGTTTATGATAGACTAATAATTACCTACATCTATAAATACCATAATAATAAGCACTCCATACCTAGCAGACTATTTCATGGTTGCTCTTTAATAACAAGGGATTTTGCTGTTGTTGTTTTAGGCCTATGGGTGTCTTCCCTACATTTATTTCTGTGCACACATGTGTGCCTGCTGCCTGCAGAGGCCCAAAGCAAGTGTCAGATCCTCTATAACTGGAGTTGCAAATGACTGTGAATCAGCACATGGGTGCTGGAAATTCAACTTGGGTCCTTTGAAAAGCACTCAGAGTTGTTAACTGCTAAGCCATCCTACCAGCACCATCGATACCTATATGTAAGTGCTTCTAATCAGTATGAATTATCTACAAGTAGGACAAAGGTAATGGGGGACCTATTTGGCAGCAAGAATACAAACAACCCTCTAATTGATGGAGAAATAAATATAGCTCTGTCTTGAAAGATTATCTGATGTTTAGTAAATCCTCATCCCATTCCACAATGTTTTACACTCTTGTAACAGGTGCTGTGTATACATTAAAAAAAAAAGACATAAGGCTTGCAAACCCTTATTTCTTTCTTGCCTACTGATTTCTACTTATTTAGAACATGAAAGGCAACCATGATGCAACATACTAAGAACTGAGTGTTCTTCACCCACATTACAGATCTGACAGGTTCAGGTTGGTTCACTGGAGTTCTGAACCCCACTTCACAGCAGACCCTATCTCTGGTCCTCAAATGTCTAAGCTTGATAAGTGAATGTCAACAGTAGCTCTGGACCTTTCTTTATAGCTTGTCTCACCTCCACCAGATGGATCACCCATTCATCCAATGTATCCCATTTTAACACTGCATTGTTAACATGAAATAACTTATTTGTCTCCTTTTTATATCCCTTTCCTAAGTGTAAGTCTAAGTAAAGTAAGATCTGTGTGAACCTAAACACTGTGCAGCACCTGACACTTGGTAGACAAGAACAGCTAATGATTTTGGTCAAATAAATCTTTTAGGTCATGAGGCTTTTACCTTAGACTTACAGCTAAATCTTTGAACAATGGGTAATTGCTATCTCCAAATTATTAAGAAACATTACTATATTTGTCTTCATAGAATTTACTACGAAATAGATTAACCTCATACCTCATAGCCTCCAGCTAACAAACTCAGAGGTCAACAGATATGCAACAGAGACTTGTCACATGACCCTCTCTTTTGAGGATCAAGATGTTGATTGGAAAAAGCATTATATATGGTCTCATGACTATGCTTCCTTTACCTTTTTTTTTTTCCAAAAAGGCTTTTCAGAGACTGAAGATGAAAATGTACAGTGTTCGTAACTGGAGTTGTAAGTGGAGAGATATAGCACACCCAGGGTGGGAAAACCATCAGACTACTGCTTGTGGAGCATTTTCAATGAGAGGTTGAGACTTTGGCATAAGAGATTGGGTGCTGATAAAGTTCTGAAGAGTCTTCAGCAGATATCAGTGTATATCATCTCAACAGTAACCACGCTGCAACGACTTCCATCTCCATTGGGATTGGCAAGGTAAACTGGTCTGGTTCACAGGCTCCCTGCATTACTATATCCATCAGCTTTCCTTCCCTGTCACGGAAGTGAGAGATAAATCACCTCACAGAGGCTTATTTTGACACATGTTTTCAAGGACACATGACGTCTGTCATTCCCAAGGAGCCATCTAGACTTTAGGATTTTCAGGGAACAAAAAGAAGCTATTATCTGAGCCTAATTCATCAAGCTAACCACCAAAAAATGTTATGAATATCACTTAGCAGCATAAGGTAAAATCAATGACTCTGTAGTTTAGCAAGATTTGTTAATTACTCTATTGATTATATAAGTAGGAGAACCTTAGGTCTATTGGCAATTATAGTTAAGAATATAGATCGAGCCGGGCGGTGGTGGTGCACGCCTTTAATCCCAGCACTTGGGAGGCAGAGGCAGGCGGATCTCTGTGAGTTCGAGGCCAGCCTGGTCTACAAGATCTAGTTCCAGGACAGGAACCAAAAGCTATGGAGAAACCCTGTCTCAAAAAAATCCAAAAAAAAAAAAAAAAAAGAATATAGATCAGCATTAAATAGATGATAGATAGATAGATAGATAGATAGATAGATAGATAGATGGTAGATAAATAGAATCATTTTCCATGTATACCATATATACATTTCATAATATATTTCTATATTATATACTCACATGTGTGTGTGTGTGTGTGTGTGTGTGTGTGTGTGTGTGTGTTATAGTAGAAGGGCCTTGAAGAACCTCAATAGCCAGCACTCACCCAGGGTATGGTTCTGGGCTAGAAAGAACTCACTGTTCATCCAGTAAAGTTGGGCAAGAAAGTTACTGACTTTGTGGGGAACATTATCTGAAAATGGTTATCTCCAGGGCTGGCAGTGTCCTGACACTATGGGAACAGATTGTTGAGTTTGAACAAAACAATAGGATGCTCAACTACATTGACCTCTTCCCCATAGTGCAGTTAAATGTTATAGAAATTTCAGAACTAGCTCAACCAGAGAGTACATTTTTACATTTTGGTGAGGCTGCATTGTATTAGCACTCTCATAATTTTATGGTAATTGCTACAACACTGGGTGATTACAAATCAATTAGACTTTTTTACTCAATACTTGTGAACCAGGTGAGACTAATTAGGGCTTAAGACAGCCAATCTGTTCCCACCATTCTTGGCAAGCTCCAGCCAAGAGTTATTCTTTGCTTCCCCATCAAGACATAAGGCCAAATTTCATTTCCCGGGTGGACTACAGGCTACCTGCAAAACCAAGCCCAGAACGTGAAGCAAAGACAAGGGCCTTTTGCTATTTGATTAAGACCTGATACAGTTTTATTCCCCCAATGGCAGTTAGATTTAATTTATTTAAACTCTATTCTATTTAAAATAAATAAACCTTTACATGGATTTCAGTGAATAACATTTTCTCAAATAAAAGGGTAACTTTGATGACTTGGTTGCTAATCAATCTTAAGCATTGAGAATCATGCTAAAATGACCTATTACCTCTCGTTGCCACAGATGACCACAGTGGTTCCACTAGTTATAGCTTCAGTAGGAAAGGGAGAAGTAGGGAAAATAGAGGCATTTACACCCTCTTTCCAGAGAAGGAAAACAACCCCAGGAACTTTAATTTTCCCTATGATATTAGTGAAAGTTAATCATATTTCTCTGTGGACCACAGATTCTTAAGATATAGGCCATGACTCTACAGGGAGTCAAACAACTAAATGTGGGAGTTACAAAAAAATGACTTGGTTAAATGTTTCTGAATATGCAGTTACTGCCAGTCAATTTTAAATAAAATGTACAATGAATCTGTGGTGTTTCTGGCAGCAGTCACCCATGTTGCATCTTAATGCACATGTGCACTTCACACTGCAATTGTCCGCACCATACTCCTTGCCCATGGACTTCACCTGAAACACTTCAGCTCAAATTGAAGACTATTTCATGATTTAAATTACAGTGTTTTAACTGTGATGTGATGGTTTAAGCTCTTGTAGAAAATGTAATGGTTCTACAGTCATTCCTTAACATCTAAATACCAAATCAGTATGCCTTTTTATTGTACTTTGCTAGAACATTTAAATTGAACCATTGCTGTTTGACTTACTAATTTGAGTTTCACACAAACACACACATGCACATACACACACATAATCATTTGACATTTAATGAATTTTGGCTTGAGATTAGGACAGAATTTCCAAAATTTTTGAAATGATCCTAACTATACCTCTACCATTTTTACTGTGTTTTTTTTTCAAAACAGTATTCTAAGCATTAACTATTTAAAAGTCAATATATATAGATAGATTAATATGAAAAATCATAAAGATGTTCTATGTCCTGAAGTATAAAATATTCAGAAAATATATAATTCCTATGCAAAAAAGTGATCAGAAATATCCTATTAGTATGTATATTATTTGTTTCCTTCTTTAATAAATGATAAAATTATATATGTATATATAAAAGAATTGTACTAACATAAATTATTTATGATTTATCATAAGGAAATACTTTATTTAAGTGATTACTTTATATACCAATATGCCTGGAAAAATGTAAAACTTTCTCAGGTGAAAGAGGATTCCAGTAGCAAAATTTTAAAAAGCTCTGTTTAAACAAATCACTGGCAAAGAATAATTCGATTTCATTGGCTGATTTATCAATCACATCTCATTCCCTCTGGCTTTCCATCTTGTTGCTAGAATGAGAGATAATGGCATACTGGGTTCTTCTGTAGGAAAGGAATATCTTTCTAATTAGCAAGAAAATGATGTTCACCAGATATGAGTAGGAGGGAGACAAAGGACCTCTGTGTAGAGACTTGTTGTCAACAATTGTGTATGTCAAGAGTTGTACTGTCATCCTTGGTAAATGTTAGATTTTTGTGGGTACTTAAAGCAAAATGTCCCTCTGAAACTTTGAGGGGAAGTTGACAGTAAATATTTCCAGGACTGCTGTGCTGGGAGTGCCCAGCATTGGTCAAACATACAGCAATGTGTTTAGAAAGACTGAATAATGAAACTTCTTAAGTAACTCTCAAGGAACATGCTATAGAATACAGAGTATCAGTTTCATGAGGATGAAAAAACTGTTTTATTGAAGACACCATCAAGAAGCTACAGGATATTTGTGAAACATAGCAGTTTCAGTAGAGAAAAGACAATACTAGAAAAATCTAAATATTGTCAGATCCTGAACATATCAGAGTGGAGAGAAAACAATGAAATCCAAAATTTCAAATGAAAAGAATTGGAGAGATGTTATTTCTAAACAAGAACGTGGTGACCTACACCTTTATCCCAGTGCTCAGGAGACAGAGGCATGTAGATCTCTGTGAGTTCAAGAATAGACTGGTCTATAGAACAAGTTCCAGGGCAGCCAAGACTATACAGAGAAACCATGTCTTCAAAAAAAAAAAAATAGAAGTTATTTCTAGGACCCACATTGTAACATCACATGAGTGGTTAAGAGAGTTCTAAGCTAGAGACAATAGTAAGAGAACAACAAAACCAAAACTTCATTCTTATTTACCTGTGTTCTTCATCTATGGCCGTATTACCCATTCTTACCCCCCCTCTTTTTATTAGATTTAAAAAAAAAATACCAATCCAAGTTCGCACTCCCTCCTCTCCTCCCATGCCCTCCACACACCCTCCTACCCTACCCCCATCCAATCCTCAGAGAGGGTAAGGCACACTGCTTTGGGGAAGGTCCAAGGCACTCCCTACTATATCCAGGCTGAGCAAGGCATCTATTCAAAGAGAATGGTTCCCAAAAAGCCAGTCTATGCAGTCGGGACAAATTTTGGTGTTATTGACAGTGGCCCCTCAGTCTGTCCTAACCATGTAACTGTCAACCACATTCAGAGAGACAAGTTTGGACTTTTGCTGGTTCCTTGTCTATCTGTCTGGAGTTGGTGAGCTTCCATTAGCTCTGGAAAAATGTTTCAGTGGGAATCCCCATCATGTTCTTGACCTTTTTGCTCATATTCTCACTCCTTCCCCCCCCCCCTCTTCAAATGTTATTTGGGAATGCACTGCAGTGCTCCACTGCAGGTTCTCTGCCTTACTTTCTATCAGTTGGTGAATGAAGGTTCTAGGGTGGTATTTAAGATATTCATCAGCCAGACTACAGGGCAAGTCAAGATCTCCTCTATTGCTTAGGGTCTCAGCTGGGGTCATCCTCGTAGATTCCTGGGAACTTCTCTAGAGCCAGATTTCTGCTGACCCCACAATGGCTCCCTCAATAAAGATATCTCCTTCCCTGCTCTCATCTCTGTCCTTCCTCCATCTCAACCATCTCATTCCCTTAAATTCTTCTCGATCCTCCCCCTCTCCTTCCTCCTCTCCCTCCAACCTCCCTTCTCCCCCAACTCCCATGTTCCTAATTTTGTCAGGCGATATTGTCTGTGTCCAATTTCCAGGTGGATCTATATATGTTTTTCTTTGGGTTCACCTTATTACTTAGCTTCTCTAGATCATGAACTATAGGCTCAATGTCCTTTGTTTATAGCTAGTATCCACTTATGAATGAGTACATACCATATTCATCTTTTTGGGTCTGGGTTACCTCACTCAGAATAGTGTTTTCTAATTTCATCCATTTGCATGCAAAATTCAAGATGTCATTGTTTTTTTTTTTTTTACTGCTGAGTAGTTTTCTAATGTGTAAATGTGCCACATTTTCTTTATTTATTCCTCAGTTGAGGGGCATCTAGGTTGTTTCCAGGTTCTACCTATTGCAAATAATGATGCTATGAACATAGTTGAACAAATGCTTTGTAGTATGATTGAGCATCTTTTGGGTATATGCCCAAGATTGGTATTGCTGGATCCTGAGGTAGGTTGATTTTTAATTTTTTGAGAAATCTCCATACTGATTTCTAATGTGGTTGTACAAGTTTGCATTCTCACCAGCAATGGAAGAGTATACCCCTTATTCCACATCCTCTCCAGCATAAGCTATCATGGGTGTTTTTGATCTTAGTCATTCTGACAGGTATAAGATGGTATCTCAGAGTTGTTGTGATTTGCATTTCCCAGATGGCTAAGGATGTTGCACATTTCCTTAACTATCTTTTGGTCATTTCAGTATCCCTCCTATATACAAATGATAAAGAAATAAGAGAAACATCGCATTTCACAATAGCCTCAAATAACATAAAATATTTTTGGGTAACACTAACCAAAGAAGTGAAAGACCTATTTGACAAGAACTTTAAGTCTTTGAAAAAAGAAATTAAAGAAGATACCAGAAAATGAAAAGATCTCCCATGCTCTTAGATAAATAAGATCAACATAGCAAAAATAATAATACTACCAAAAGCAATCTATAGATTCAATGCAATTTCCATCAAAATCCCAATGCAATTCTTCACAGACTTTGAAAGACCAATACTCAACTTCATATGGAAAAACAAAAAATCTGAGATAGCCAAAACAATCCTGTAGAATAAAGGAACTTCCAGAGGCATCACCATCCCTGACATCAAGCTCTATTACAGAACTACAGTAATAAAAACAGCTTGGTATTGGCATAAAAACATAGAAGTTGACCAATGGAATTGAATCAAAGACCCGGATATTAATCCACACACCTATGAACACTTGATTTTTGACAAAGAAGCTTGGCCTAGACAATAAATAAAAGGAAGTATCTTCAAAAAATGGTACTGGCATAACTGGATGTCAACATGTGGAAGAATGAAAATAGATCCATATCTACCTCCAAGCACAAAACTCAAGTCCAAGTGGATTAAAGACATCAATATAAATCTGACCACACTGAACCTGATAGAAGAGAAAGTGGAAAATAGCCTTCAATGCATAGGCACAGGAGACCATTTCCTAAATATAACACCAGTAGCACAGACACTGAGAGCAACAATAAATAAATGGGACCTCCTGAAACTGAGAAGCTTCTGTAAAGCAAAGGACATAGTCAATAAGACAAAAAGGCACCCTAATGAATGGGAAAAGATCTTTACCAACTCCACATCAGACAAAGGACTGATCTCCAAAATATATAAAGAAATCAAGAAATTAGATATCAAAATTCTAAATAACCCAATTAAAAATGGGGTACTGGACTAAACAAAGAATTCTCAACATATCCATTCTTTAATGAATGTCACTACATACAGAATGGCTTTAGTTCATGGAATTCTATTTGTGAGTTTTGTGAATTAAATCAAAAGCTGAACCATAACTTTGAATAAAACTTAATATTTTTGTATTAAGATGATCTTATTGTTCTACTGTGAAAAAATTGTTGAGAGATCAAATCTAGCAATGGTCAATGCAAATTCCACATCACACTGAGTCCGGCAGCTGAGATATAGGTTTCTCTGGTTGACAGTACAAACAAAACCATCTTACTTTAGAGAAATGCACATGGAAATTTGTATCCAGCCATCCCATCCCTTTCAGAACCTGAGGGAGTCAAGGTTCCACCACAGAAGGGACACTATGCTTGTCTCTTTTCCTCAGGAGATCACAAACCAAGCCAAGGTCCTTAGAGGTAAGCAAGGAGGAAATGAGGTTGTACTCTGAGGAAACCGACAGGAGGCTTTATTGATGCGCTGGTATGAGCTTACAGCTAATGAAATGATCTTATGGGAAGACTAAAGTGCTTTACAGCCTGAGAATGGGATAGAAGACACACTCCCTGCTTTTATCACAGTAACCATATGGACCTGGGCGTTTCTTGCCCTTCTGCCCATAGTAGTGTGATCAGAAAATCTAGTATCATTGCTCAGGTAAAGACTGTGCTTCCTTTTTTTTTTTTTTTTTTAGAATGGACCTTTATTACTACATAAGTTGAGTGAAAAATTAAAAACTTATTTGGAAAAGGTCTCTGAGTTAATTCTTTTTTAATTTATTTATTTATTAAAGATTTCTGTCTCTTCCCCGCCACCGACTCCCATTTCCCTCCCCCTCCCCAATCAAGTCCCCCTCCCTCATCAGCCCAAAGAGCAATCAGGGTTCCCTGCCCTGTGGGAAGTCCAAGGACCACCAACCTCCATCCAAAAAAAAAAAAAAAGTTAATCTCTAATCTCCACGTATAAGCAAATATATACCATGTTTGTCTTTCTCAATCTTTCTGGTAAACTATTGCCTCACTCAGAATGACTTTTTCTTGTTCTATCCATTTTTTTCTGAATTTCATTATTTTATGTTTTAACTGGTGAGTAATGTTCCATTGTGTAAATATGCTACATTTTCTTTATATATCTTTCCATTAAGGGACACCCAGGTTGTTTCTAATTTCTGGCTATTATTAATAAAGCATCAATGAACATGAAAAAAAAAAACTGTGCTTCCTGAACCCCTTCATCACTGTTATTTGTTTCAGAAGGATAAGCCATCCTTACCTGGAAAATGCACCAAGATCAACAGCTAATTGCCAATCATGTAATTTCTATTATGTTTGCACAAAACCCCAAGGGAAACTGACTTGATTATTTGTAGAAAGCTGTCAGGCAGATAATATGAGCAAGCTTTGCCCCCAAAATTCTGAGAAACAGCCATCAGATATTAAGAACAACAAAATCACAGATGGAGAAATGATTCAGAGGTTAAGAGTGCATAGCGTCCTTGCAAGTGAACCAAGTTGCTTATTTCCCAGGACACATATTGAATGGTTCACAACTATCTTTACCTAAAACCTTCAGCTCCCGGAAATTTGATTCTCCCTCCTGGCTTCTGAGTGCCCTGTACTCATGCATACAGGTGCTTGTACACACCACACACACTTACATACACACCCACAATTTAAAATAATAAACACCCACCATCAACTGCCCTTCTCCTAACTACTCTCCCTCTTACAGAACTGTTACCATTATCCTTCTCCTGACATAGGATGTTAATGAGTACATATGAAGAAGACTCGGCAAGTAAGGTCCCCTTGAAAATTCGCAGAAAAAGAAAAAGGGCACTAGAAGGCTGCCAAGTGGTAGTTTCTACTTGGGAGTTTCTTGGGAGGCTAATCAGAACAGGAAAAGCCCAAGCACTCACAGCCAACAAGGTTAATTTGAGCTTTATCTGGTACCCTAATGTATCTTGCCCGACTGCCACATCCAGCCTCCTACTAGCCCAGAGTCAAAGACATCCTGCCTGCTGTCAAAACACCCGGGAGGGCTGTGGGCTCTGAAATTCAATAGAAAATGATAAGTTCCATGGAATTCAGACAGCTATCTTTCCCATGATTTAAGAAAGAGCCTTAAAGATGAAATGATTTGCAGTTTTGCTTCAAGAAGTCACATGATGTATGACTAGGGAGGCTGGTGAGGCCCTGGTGGGGGGAATGCACTTTACAGATTCCTGGTACATTTTTCCTGTAATCAACAACTGCTTTAAGTTGGTGAATAATTTAATTAAATGGAGTTTTATTTTTTATTTTATTTATTTATTAAAGATTTCTGCCTCCTCCCCAACACGGCCTCCCCTTTCCATCCCCCTCCCCCAATCAAGTCCCCCTCCCTCGTCAGCCCAAAGAGCAATCAGGGTTCCCTGCCCTGTGGGAAGTCCAAGGACCACCCACCTCCACCAGGTCTAGTGAGGTGAGCATCCAAACTG
>NW_026067941.1:4544739-4578074 GCF_014885135.2 Alexandromys fortis | reverse complement strand
AAAAACACCAATGATAGCCTTTGCTGGAGAGGTTGTGGAGAAAGGGGTACACTCATCCATTGCTGGTGGGAATGCAAACTTGTGCAACCACTTTGGAAAGCAGTGTGGCGGTTTCTCAGGAAATTCAGGATCAACCTACCCCTGGACCCAGCAATACCACTCTTGGGAATATACCCAAGAGAGGACTTACCATACAACAAAAGTATATGCTCAACTATGTTCATAGCAGCATTGTTTGTAATAGCCAGAACTTGGAAACAACCTAGATGCCCTTCAATGGAAGAATGGATGAAGAAAGTATGGAATATATACGTATTAGAGTACTACTCAGCAGTAAAAACAATGACTTCTTGAATTTTGCATCCAAATGGAAGGAAATAGAAAACACTATCCTGAGTGAGGTAAGCCAGACCCAAAAAGAGGAACATGGGATGTTCTCACTCATATTTGGTTTATAGCCATAAATAAAGGACATTGAGCCTATAATTCGGGTTCTTAGAGAAGCTAAATAAGAAGAACCCAAAGAAAAGCATATAGGCATCCTCCTGAATATTAAATGGAGTTTTAAATCAAAGACATAAGAGCTTAATTAGGAACTGGTCTTGTCCTACTGAAGTCAACTGGCAACTATGCTGATTTTTCTCCCCTATCAGGATTTTGACAAACTTACAAGGACAGGGGATTTAGTAAAACAAATGTTGAATTAAAGATGTGTAGAGAAACACAGTTACTGATAGAGTAGATCCTACTGGGGTTCTATTGAAGCTGGGAGGATAGGCTAGCTGAAGAGTTCAATGGAAGACAATTCAGAAGTCTGGAGGGGGACAAAATTGTCCGGTTAATTAAACAAGAAGTTGCAAGTTTAGTACCAACATTGCACCAGTTATTTTTAATATTCTGCTTATTCCTTTATATACCCTTTTATTATGTCTAAATGTATTAGTAAAATCTGAACTGGTAACTCATAAGACAAATATTCTGTAAAAAGTTGCTTGACCCAACTTCTACTGCCAGTTTTACTTCAACAGGTATTGTTTGCTAGGTTGCACTCCAGTGAACATGTTCATGTCTTGTTTCTCTCTCTCCCTTCACTCATTCCTCCCTTCCTTCCTCCCTCCTTGTCCCCCTCTTCCCATCTTTTAGATCCAACAGGCTTCATGTGCATAGGGAAGCTGTGTATTACTGAGTCACACCCCTAACACCACCATCTTCATTTTAAATGGGTATCCCATGAAATATAATGAATTTGAAGACTTTTTTAAAGTTAATTTGTGTGTGTGTGTGTGTGTACATGGCGGTCAGAGAAAAACTTGTAGAGTCATCCTTTTCATTCACAATGGTCCATTGTTTGAACTCAGACTGTTAGGGTTGGATGGAAACACCTTGAGTCACTGAATCACCTCTACTTCTACTTTCTCAGCTCTTTGACCTCATCATTGCTATTTCCTATTCTATATACTGCTCAGTCTTCTGATGCCTGATTTCCAAATCCTTCTTTCAAGATTCTCTCCTGATAAACTAGGAACTAATAAACTGAAAGAACTCTGTGGTAAAAGGATATATGGAAAAGACAGGCCTGACGTGGTTTAACCTAAACAGAAGGGAGTATTTAAACCAAACCATTCCAAATTCTAATGAAGCTAACTAATTCTGGGGATTCTGAAAAGTTTTCTAGAAAGTTCTTGATAATTTTACTTTAAAGTTGAAATGATAATATGTGAATAAACATTTGATTAAATGACTATGTCCACAGCATAATCAAAGAAAAACATTTGGCTCAAAGTATTGGAAATTTTGGTAAGGTGACTTCATTACTTTGAGCCTAGGGCAACACCAAAGTTCACAGTGACAAGACGGTGTAGAAGAGAAAACCGTTCCCTCCAAATTGGGCAAAAAGCAAAGAGAGGAAGGTACAATGACCATATATTGCCTTCAAAAGCATGTCACCAGAAAAAAAAACCTCATATTAGACTCACCACCTAAATTCTCTACCATCTCCTCAAATATTACACCAGCTGGGGCCCCAGTCTTTAAGACTCTCTCCTCCTCTCCCTCTCCCTCTCCTTCTCCCTCTCCCTTCTCCTCCCCCTCCCCCCCTCTCTCTCTCTCACACACACACACACACACACACTCACAAATGTTTTGTTTCTCTGGGTGTCTACTAGTTATGCGTCTCTAGAGGATCCTGAATAATACTAATACATGTAGTGGACTTTTTATTGTAACATTGCCTGTATTTTTAAAATTTTATTTTAATCCAGTGCTCCAGTGTGGGTCTCTGCCTCTGTCTCTATCCATCGCCAGATGAAGGTTCTATGATAATATGGAAGATATTAGTCAGTATTGCTATAGGATAGGGTCATTTCAGGTTCCCTATCCTCAGCTTCCCAAGGGACTAACTGGGGACATCGCCTTGGGCTCCTGGGAGCCACTCTAGGTTCANATGGATTCTTACACCATACCATGAAACCTGAAGTAGGTACAATGCTTGTGAAGGAAGACTCTTGGTTATTTAAAGTAATGCTAAACTGGATCATGACTAATTGTTATAGTGCCAAAGAAAATGATGAGGTTAACTGAAGTTCAAATTATAGCTGATTATGAGATAAGTTAAAATGAGAATCTTTATTATTTTGCATCAAATATATACCTAGAACCAAATATACACCCACCCACTGAGACAGTGGGGCTGATCTATTGGGAGCTCACCAAGGCCTGCTGGACTGTGACTAAAAAAGCATGGGATAAAACCGGACTCTCTGATCATGGCGAACAATGAGGGCTGATGAGAAAGAAGCAAAGGACAATGGCACAAGGTTTTGATCCCACTTCATGTTCTGGCTTGGTGGGAGCCTAGCCAGTTTGGACGTTCACCTCCCTAGACATGGACGGAGGGGGGAGGACTTTGGACTGTCCACAGGGCAGGGAACCCTGACTGCTCTTTGGACTGGAGAGGGAGTGGGAGAGGAGTGGGGGGAGGGGGAGAAGGGTGGGGGGAGGGGGAGGGAAATGGGAGGCTGGGAGGAGGCGGAAACTTTTTTTTTCATAATAAAAAAAATAAAAGAAGACTCAAAAATTTTATTTTAAAAAGCTATCATTTCTCATACCAATCCCAGTTCCCACTCCCTCTACCCCCCCCCAGTTCACCCTCCACCAACTCCTCAAAAAGGGTAAGGCACATTGCTTCCAGGAAGGACCAAGGCACTCCCTACAATATCTAGGCTGACCAAGGTATCCAGCCAAAGAGAATGAGCTCCAAAAAGCCAGTACAAGCAATAAGAATAAATCCTGGTCCCACTGCCAGAGGCCCTGCAGCCTGTCCCAGCCATACAACTGTCACCCACATTCAGAGGGCCTAATTTGGTCCTCTGCTGGTTCCTTCCCTGTCTGGTCAGAGTTAGTGAGCTCCCATTAGCTCTGGTAAACTGTTTCAGTGGGAATCCCCATTATGGTCTTGATCTTTTTGCTCACATCCTCACTCCTCTTACTCTTCAACTGGACTTTGGGAGCTCATTCCAGTGCTCCACTTTGGGTCTCTACCTCTGTGTCCATCAGTTGCTGGATAAAGAATCTATGGTGATATTTAAGATAGTCATCAATCTGACTACAGGGCAAGGCCAGTTCAGGCACCCTCTCTACTATTGCTTAGGGTCTTAGCTGGGGTCATCCTTGCAGATTCCTGGGAATTTCTCTAGTTCCAGGTTTCTTGGTAGCCCCATAATGGCTTCTTCCTTCAAGCAAGATATCTCTTTCTTTGCTCTCTGTCTCTGTCCTTCCCCATCTCAACTATTCCATTCCTTCAAGTTTTCTTCCCTCTCACTTTCTCCCCTTCAGCCCTCCCTTCTCCTCACACCCAATTTTCTCAGGAAATCTTTTCTATTTCCCCATTTCCAGGGGCATATTCTCTTAGGGTTCTCCTTGTTACTTTGCCTCTCAGGGACAGTGGATTATAGGATCATTATCCTTTGATTTACAGCTAGTATCCACTTATGAGGGAGTATATACTATGCTCATCATTCTGGGTCTGGGTTGCCTCACTCAGGATGGTCATTTCTAGTTCCATCCATTTGCATGCAGATTTCAAGATGTTATTGATTTTTTTCCTGCACTGCATTGTACAAATGTTTCCATTCTTTGACTGAGGGGCATCTAGGTTGTTTCCAGGTTCTGAGTATTACAAATAATGCTTCTATGAACACAGTTGAACAGATGTCCTTTTAGTATAATTGAGTATCCTTTGAGTATATGCCCAAGAGTGGTATTGTTGGGTCTTAATGTAGGTTTATTCTCAATTTTCTGAGAAACTGCCATGATGGAGGAAGGTCATTGGTTAATTATAATAAACCAACTGCTTGGCCTCATAGCTTAGAACATAGATGGAAGGAGTAAACAGAATAGAATTCTGGGCGGAAGAGGAAGTGAGGTCAGACTCTGCTCTGCTCCCAGAGAGACCCGACAGCTCTGCTGGAGCAGAGATGCCATGCTCAGCTCTCCTAGGCAACTCCAACCCAGGATGGATATAGGCTAGAATCTTCCCTGTAAGCGCATCTTGGGGTGCTTACACACATCATTAGAAATGGGCTAGTCCAGGTGCGAGAATTAGCCTGTAAGAGCTAGAGTTCATGGGCCAAGCAGTTCTTAAATGAATACAGTTTGTGTGTTGTTATTTTGGGCGTGAGCTAGCCAAGCGGCCGGGGAGTTGGGGACGCAGCCCCGC
This sequence comes from Alexandromys fortis, assembly GCF_014885135.2. NCBI lineage: Eukaryota > Metazoa > Chordata > Mammalia > Rodentia > Cricetidae > Alexandromys > Alexandromys fortis. The sequence continues at coordinate 4,573,357 of NW_026067941.1, read as the reverse complement.
CGCCGCTCCTATTTCAACACTGCCATACTGATTTTCCAGAGCTGTTGTACAAGTTTGCATTTCCATAAGCAATGAAGGAGTGTTCCTCTTACTCTGACTTCTCTCCAACATAAGTTATCGTTGGTGTTTTGGATCTTAGTCATTCTGACAGGTGTAAAATGGTATCTCAGAGTTGTTTTGATTTGCATTTCCCAGATGGCTAAGGATGTTGAACATTTCCTTAAGTGTCTTTTGGCCATTTGAGATTCTTCTGTTGAGGATTCTGTTTAGATCTGTACCCCATTTTTAATTGGATTATTTGGAATTTTCATGTCTAATTTCTTGAGTTTTTAAAATGTTTGGGGATCCATTATTTGTCTGATCTGGGATTTGTGAAGATATTTTCCCCTTCAGTAGCCTGCCATTTTGTCTTTTTGACTGTACCCTTTGCTTTACAGAAGGGTCTTCGTTTTAGGAGGTACCATTTATTTATTGTTGCTCTCCGTGTCTGTGCTACTGGTGTTATATTTAAGAAGTGATCTCCTGTGCCCTTGTTTGAAGGCTACTTCCCACTTTCTCTTTTATCAGGTTCAGTGTGGTCGGATTTATATTGAGGTCTTAATCCACTTGGACTTGAGTTTTGTGCATGGGGATAGATATGAATCTATTTTCATTCTTCTATACATTGTCATCCAGTTATGCCAGTACCATTTGTTGAAGATATTTCCTTTTTCTATTGTATAATTTAAGCTTCTTTGTCAAAAATCAGTTTTTGAGATAGGTGTGTGGATATCTGGGTCTTTGATTCAATTCCATTGCTCAACCTGTTTTTATGCCAATACCAGGCTGTTTTTATTATTGTAGCTCTGCAATAGAACTTGATGTCAGGGGTGGTAATGCCTTTGGAAGGTCTGTTATTATACAGGATTGCTTTGCATATCCTGGGTTGTTTGCTTTTCCATATGAAGTTTGAGTATTGTTCTTTCCACGGTTTGTGAAGAATTTTGTTGGTCTGTGTTGAAAAGGTCTTTCACTTTTTGGTTAGTGTTGACACAAGATGTTGTATATTATTTGAGGCTATTGTGAAGGACACTGTTTCTCTGATTTCTTTCTCACAGCTTCTTTATCATTTATATATAGGAAGGCTACTAGGTGTTTTTTTTTTTTTGGTGTGTGTGTTTGTGTGTGTGTTGATCTTGTATCCTGCCACATTACTGAAGGTATTTATCAGCTGTAGGATTTTCCTAGTAGAGTTTTGGGGTCACTTATGTATACTATCATATCATCTGCAAATAGCGAGAGTTTGACTTCTTCCTTTCCAATTTTAATCCCCTTGATCTCCTTTTGTTGTCTTATTGTTATAGCCAGAACTTCAAGAACTGTGTTAAATAGATATGGAGAAAGTGGGCAGCCTTGTCTTGTTCCTGATTTTAGTGGAATTGCTTTGAGTTAATTTGATGTTGACTGTCAGCTTGTATATTGCCTTTATAATGTTTAAATATGTTCTTTGTAACCCTGATCTCTCTAAAACCTTTGTCATGAAGGGGTGTTGGATTTTGTCAAATGCTTTTCCAGCATCTAATGAGATGATCATATGTTTTTTTTTCTTTTAGTTTATTTATCTGATGGATTACATTAATAGATTTTCATATGTTTAATCATCCCTGCACCTCAGGAATGAAGCCCACTTGATCATGGTAGATGATATTTTTAAATGTGTTCTTGGATTTGGTTTTCCAGTATTTTATTGAGTATTTTTGCATCAATATTCATGAGTGAGATTGGTCTGTAATTCTCTTTCTTGGTTGAATCTTTGTGTGCTTTTGTTATCAGGGTAACTATAGCCTCATAAAAAGAGTTTGGCAATGTTTTTTTCTGTTTCTATTATGTGGAACAATTTGAGGAGTATAGGTATTAGCTTTTCATTGAAGTTCTGGTAGGATTCTGCATTGAAACCATCTGGCCCTGGGCTTTTTTTGGTTAGAAGGCTTTTGATGACTGCTTCTATTTCTTCGCAGGTTATAGGTCTATTTAAATTGTTCACCTAATCTTAATTTTTATATGTGGTACTTATTCAGAAAATTGTCCATTTCATTTATATTTTCCAATTTTGTAGAGTGCAGATTGTTGTAGTGTGACCTAATGATTCTCTGGATTTCATCGGGGTCTCTTGTTATGTCCCCCTTTTCATTTCTGATTTGGATGTTCTCTCTCTGGCTTTTGATTAGTTTTGTATCAGGGTTTGCCTACTTGTTGATTTTCTCAAAGAACCAGCTTTTTGTTTCATTGATTTTTTGAATTGTTTTCTTTGTTTCTATTTTATTGATTTCGGCCCTCCATTTGATTATTTCCTGTTGTGTACTCCTCCTGGGTGAATCTGCTTCTTTTGTTTTAGAGCTTTCAGGTGTGCTGTTAAGTTGCTAGTATGTGTCTACAGAAAGAAAGTTGCTCCACTTTCTTTCTGTAGACACTTAGTGCTATGAACTTTCCTCTTCACACTGCTTTCTTAGCGTCCCACAAGTTTGGGTATGCTGTGATTAATTTTCATTAAATTCTTGGGGGGGGGGTCTTTAATTTCTTTTTTTGTTTCTTTCTTGTCCCAAGAGTGATTCAACTGAGCACTGTTCAAAGTCCATGAGTTTGTAGGCTTTCTGCAATTAGTGTTGTGTTTGAGATCTAACTTTAAACCATGGTGATCCAAAGAGATACATGGGGTTATTTCATTTCTTTTGTATCTGTTGGGGTTTGCTTTGTTACCAAGTATATGGTCAGTTTTAGAGAAGGTTCCATGAGGTGCAGAGAAGAAGGTATATTATTTTGTGTTTGGGTGAAATGTTCTATAGATGTCTGTTAAGTCCATTTGTGTCATGACATCTGTTAGTTTTCTTATTTCTCTGTAAAGTTTCTCTCTGGTTGTCCTGTTGATTGGGGAGGGTGGGGTGCTGAAGTCTTCTACTATTAGTGTGTGGTGTTTGTTGTGTGATTTAAGCTTTAGCAATGATTCTTTTACATATGTGGGTGCTTGATGTGGGAAGGTCATATGTCAATCTGTTGATTTCATTGGTTAATAAAGAAACTGCCTTGGCCCATTTGACAGGCCAGCCCTTAGGTGGGTGGAGTAGACAGAACAGAATGTTGGGAGAGAGTGAAGCAATCACAATGCCTCTCCTCTCTGGGTCAGATGCAATGAAGCTCCAGCCCAAGATGGACGTACACCAGAATCTTCCTGGTAAGACACCACCTCATGGTGCTACACAGATTATTAGATATGGGTTAATGCAAGATATGAGAGTTAGCCAATAAGAGGCTGAAACTAATGGGCCAGCAGTGTTTAAATTAATACAGTTTGTGTTGTTATTTTGGGGTATAAGCTAGCCAGGCAGCCAAGGAGCTGGGCCACAAAAACGCAGCCCGTAGCTCCCTTCAACAGGTGCTCATGTATTTGGGGAATAGATGTTCAGGATTTAGACTTCATCTCGATGGACTTTTCCTGTGATGAGTATGAAGTGTCCTTCTCCATCTTTTCTGATTGATTTTAGTTTGAAGTCTGTTTTATTAGATATTAGGATAGTTATACCAGCTTGTTTGTACAGATCCATTTGATTAGAAAATCTTTTCCCAACCTTTTACTCTGAGGTGAAGTCTGTCTTTGAGGTTGAGGTGTGTTTCTTGTATACAACAGAAGGACGGATCCTGCTTTCATTTGCATTCTTTTAACCTTTGTCTTTTTATAGGTAAATTGAGCTTATTTATATTAAGAGATATTAATGACCAGAGATTGTTGATTGTTGTTAATTTTTGGTGGTAGTGTTTGTGTGTTTCCCTTCTTTGAGTTTGCTAGTGGGAGGTTATCTGCTTCCTGTAATTTTGTGGGTGCAGTTGGCTTCCTTTGTTTGGGGTTTTCCTTCTAGTACTTACTGTAGTGTTGGGTTTGTAGATAGGTATAGTTTAAATCTGGTTTTGTCATGGACTATCTTGTTTTCTCTGTCTATGATGATTGAAAGCCTTGCTGGATATAGTAGTCTTTTATCTGTGGTCCCTTAGTGTCTGCAACACATTTGCCCAGGACTTTCTGGCTTTCATGGTTTCCATTGAGAAGTCGAGTGTAATTCTGTTAGGTTTTTCTTTACATTACTTGGCCTTTTTCCTTTGTAGGCCTTAATATTTTTTTCTTTATTCTGCATGATTTGTGTTTTGATTATTATATGGCAAGGGGACTTTTTTTTGTGTCTAGTCTATTTGGTGTCCTGTAAGCTTCTTGTACCTTCATTGGGATATCCTTCTTTAGGTTGGGAAAGTTTTCTTCTATGGTTTTGTTGAACATATNTTTTTTTTTTTTTTTTTTGTTTTTTTTTTTTTTTTTTTTTTTTTTTTTTTTTTTTTTTTTTTTTTTTTTTTTTTTTTTTTTTTTTTTTTAGGGTTTTGTTAAATATATTTTCTGTGCCTTTGAACTGGAGTTCTTCTCCTTCTTCTTTCCATATTATTCTTGACTTTGGTCTTTTCATGGTGTCCCAGATTTCTTGGATGTTTTCTGTTATGAATTTGTTGGATGTAACATTTTCTTTTATCAATTAATCTATTTCCTCTATAGTGTCTTCAACACCTGAGATTCTCTCGTCTCTTGTATTCTCTTAGATATGCTTGCATCTGTAATTCCCATTCATTTACCCAGATTTTTCATTTCCAGAATTCTTTCAGCTTGTGTTTTCTTTATTGCCTGTATTTCAGTTTTCAATTCTTGAACTGTTTGCTTCACCTGTTTGAATGTTTTTGTTTTGTTTTGTTTTCTTGGGTTTCTTTAAGAGATTTTTTGATTTCTTCCAATTTTTTGTTTGTCTTTTTCTCCATTTCTTTAAGAAAATTTTTCATTCCCTTTAAAAAGGTCTCCATCATCCTCTTAAAGTTACATTTAAAATTATTTTCTTCTGCTTCTTCTCTATTAGAATGATCAAATCTTCCTGTTGTATGACCAATGGGCTCAAGTGTTTACATGTTGCTTTTTTAGGTTGTTGAATGAATTCTTGCATTGGCGTCTACCCATCTCTTTCTCTAATTGGTGCAGGCAGTATCTTTGTCTCTTTGTCCAATCCTTGCAGTTGCTGTCTGTGTGCTGGGTAATTGTTCTTGGTCTGCTCTGTACTGTCACTGTCTGTATCTCAGGTACACATTGAGGTCTCTCTTGATCCACTCTCTTGGTCTGCTCTCTTGGTCCAATCTGTGCAGTCACAGCCTGTAATTCAGAGTTCCTCAGATGGCTCTGCCTATATATTTTAAGATATTTTTTATTGATTCTTTGATAATTTCACATCAGGTGCCCCAAACCTGCTCATTTTCCAGTCCCTAATTCATCCCTCACCCTCATAGCATCTCCCACAAAAGAAAATTTAAAAAACAAAACAAAAAATCATTTCATTCCTCTGTCTTTCCTGCTTTTCCAGCACTTCTTCATTCATCTTACTGTCATTGGAGGCTGCAGTATGTCTCGCAGTATATCTTTTTGTTCACTCACTTTTACTTGTAACTGTTCACTGCATGAGTAGTTGGTATAGTTCAAGACCTCTCACTTCTGAAAGACCATCATTACTAGATGATCATAGAAACTCCTTTCATATACCCTGCTGTTTCCCTAGGTCTTGGAGATCATGCAGCCACCATGGTTCTGCAGGACCAGTCCCTTCAGACACTCCAGCAGGTCATAGATGGGGTAGAAGTTGGGCAGTGTCAACTCAAACCCTGGATATGGATCTGAAGGGTAACTGATTTGGTCAGTCTTGGCTGCTGGCACCACTCTTCCCCTCAGGTGAGGGGCAGAACCAACTCTTCTATACCTACACCACCAGGGCGAGATCTCCAATGCATGGTGAGGGGCAGGGCCAGCTCTTCTGTTGCAGTGGCCAGTGAGTGGAAGGACCAGCTCTTTCAGGGCCCATTTACTCAACACAGCTCTCAGACTTCAACATGCATGGTTCTTATGGTAACACAGGCAAAGGGCATCAATACAGATACCAGTTGCCGAAAGACTATGGACCTAGCCATGGCCATTGGCCGCAGCTCAGACCTGGACATCACCATGACCCTGGTGGCAGCACAAGCTACCCAGATCAGTATGGCCCAAATAGCAGCATGATTTTCATACACCAAATGGACTCAGGTGACTGTTCAGACTGCAGGGCATCTGCGTGTCCCTCAGTGGTAACAGGAAGCATGGGCATCAACACAGACCCTGACTGTGGTAGAGCTACTGATACACATCTGCCTGTTCCTCAGCTCCACCTCTCTCCAAAGCACATGATCCGGGCTGATTTTTTTTCTCTGCCATATATCTGTTCATAATAATAGCACCTACCTACCCTGGCAAGAAAACCTATGGATGTCTTCAGTCAGCCTGGGCCATGGGAACCCCATCGGGCCTGTTGAGGTCTTGTATAGTTTTATAGATGGCTATGTTGGTTTCAATCTTAAATTTCTCCCAAAGGTTCACACCTTAACAACCTTGGTCCACAGAGTAGCACAATTAAAAGATGGCAGAATATTTAGGAGGCAGGTTCTAGTGGGGTCTTATTCATCAGAATTGTGACTCTCTTTAGTTTTTCCTCAGCACAGCATGAACGAGAACACTGTTGCTCTATTTCCTCCTCCATCACAACACGCTGCCTCTTAGTCCTAAAGCAGTAGTGCCAACCAATATCATCTCAGACCTCTGAAATTATGAGTCAAAATACTTTTCTCCTAATAAACTAGCTATCACATGTAATTGTCATAGTGATGGGATGTTAACTAATACAGTGAGTTTCTGTTAGCTCTTCATTGGCCTTTCTTCTCTCACATTGGAAATGACACAACAATACAAGTGCAACATTATTTCTGGAGATTGTCCATGTACCTTGAATTACCAGGGGAAGCTAAGCACGTCCCATCTTTAGGACTTTGCCAAAGGTTCTACTTTCCCTAACAGTTTCATAGGCTTGATTTTCTTCTCATCTTTATAGCTCCGCACATAGCTATGAAGCCATTAGTGACTTGTCTCATCAAAATGACAAAATACATGAGAGAAATAGTTTAAAGGAGAAATTATTTCCTTGGCTTGTGGTTTCAGACAATTTAGTAAGTGGGTACTTGGCCCATGTGCTTAGTAGAATGTCATGGCACCAAGGTTCGTGACAGAGCCCTGTCTCTCCTTACTGTGTGATGGACAAGAGACAAAAAAGAATAGGAGGTAGGAAAAACCCAGTACAAAATACCTGTAAGCACTTTCCCCAGTCACCTTTCTCTTGGTAGAGTTCATTTACTCCCTAAAAAATTTTACCACCTCCAAAAAAAAAAAAAAAAGTACAACCAGCTGGGGATGAAGTGTCTAGTCACAAGCCTGTAGAGCATATTTCACACTCTGATTTCATAACTTCTGTTTTTCCTTTAGAAGGAGAGTATCACTGAAACACTCGTGCCTAGGTCCTAAGAGGGCCTGATGTTTGAAAATCTCTGCTGGGCTCCTGAATCATGAAGACACGATAAACACCAGCATTAAGTGGGGGCATTACAAACGAGTTCTTAGTTGTAAGGGTAAAATCAGGTGCATCCAACTCTAACTCCAGACTGAATTCTTATCTTCACTTTGACATCGTTAGCTATGGCCCCTTTTCTTAGATAACACAGTAAGGTTCAAGTCTGGACCTCAGGTTACCAAGTTAGTTCTTTCCCCTCTACCAATAGCACTGACATTTAACAAAAGATGTGAGGTAGCAACGGTGTGCACAGTGTAGATGATGGCTCCATATTTAGGAATGACAAAGGCGTAGGAGAAGGAACATTGTGCTGACAAGAAATGCTTGAGACAGAGCACACCCTCTGAAGTCTTTGGCTACTGTCCAGCTTTATGACCAAGAAAAAAAATGTTTACTACTAAATAAGATCATTTATCCTGTTTGTGGAGTGAGCATCTCTTTGTTGAGTTCTTAGGAATTAAATTGGTGGTTTTAGGAGAGACTATTTGGCATGAATTAAGTATCTGGTAAATGATAACTTATATTTTCATTTATTTCCTTTCTTGTTTTTAAGTGACACATCGGGCCATTTGGAGATAACTTTCTACCAAGCATAGACACCTCCCAGGAGGTTAAGAAACTGAAGAGTATCCTGAGCAAAGCTCATCAAAGTGAGAAAAATGGAACCAGCTCCCAGGCACCTCTGCATGCTGGGCTCCAGGGCCACATGAGCGAGTGTCTCCTGTGCACATCTAAAGCAAATGTTTCAGCATCTCCCAGGGCCTGCTGAAGGAAGATTCCTTGTGGAGCCCAGAAACCTATGTGCTTTACCAGGTTTCTCAGGAAATGGTAAGAAGTTTGATAACTACTGAAATAGAAACATTTTCTTCACTCCCCGGTGCTATCACTGCCCTCACACAAGGCCATTTGAGATCTCTCAGAGGAGATTCAAAAGCCCCAAATACACAAACCCTTGAAGCTAGCATCTTCTGATCTTATAAATCCCCACTTCCCACCCAGCAATTTCTTCATATAAAAGGAGTCTGTGAAATCTCCAAAACCTTTTACAACTTGAATGCCTATGAATATGCATATTTTTCTAGAGAGATGATTCATAGATTTCAGAATTCCCAAAGGAGAATGTAACCCAGTGTTGGCTGGAATTGAAATTAGAACTTACCATCCATTCAGGGTCACACATTTGTCTTCAACAGCTCCTTCAAGTGCTGAAACGTTGCAAAATACAAGGCTTAACAGTTAAGCTTTTCTTAAATGGCCTTATTTGTCTACATGCCCATTCTTTATTATTAAGCAAACTTTGACTAATTGGAATTAAATATGCCTGCATACTAAAATCCCTAAGCCATTTGCCTTGTACACACAGAGAACAAAGGAACAGAAGGGTCTGTTCTCTGCTTCCACGTGCGATAGCTCTGAGGAACATAGGTGTCTTTGCCTTACTTTTGAATAAATTAACTCTAACATCTTCTCTGATGAGAGTCATGGATTCATCAGAAAGCAGGTGCAGAAGGAAATCTTTGAAAATCTAAACATACTAAGGATAAAAGAGGACCCCAGGGCACAAAGCAGATGTTGCTGGTAATCACAGAGACAGAAATTTTAATCAGTTTTTCTGTTTTGGTTCTTTTTTTTTTTTAAAGACAATTCTGTTTCTTGCATTAATAAGGACATTGGAAAGTTGAATTGTCCAGGTGTGGAAAGATATCTTTAACCTCCTAACCTTAGGAAATCTAAAGCCCAGAATCTACATTCGTGCTGTGATGCAAAATCACCTGAAACACCCCATATTTTTGTTTTGCTTTTTGTTTTTGAATAAGACTCTTATCATCACATAACCCTTTAACTTTTGGGTAAAAAAAAGAGTTTGTTTATTCATTCTGTGTTATTCATTGTTAAGTTTTTTTTCTTTACTAAAATCTTTCAGCTTATTCCATGGCATTAAATATGAGAGATAATTAATTCATGAAGTTGACGAACAGTATGTAAAACATTCGGTGTGTAGTTGATGCTTCTTTTTCCCTTGACCAAGCTGAAATGGAAGGTTAAACAGATAGGACAACCTGGATTTCATATAAGATGACTTCTATGGTGACCCTTAAGGAGCAGTCTCGTGATGCCTATGTCATTGTCTATTCCTACCACTTAGGCTAAACCTAGTCACTAGGTTCAATCTAATGACTCCTTTCAGTGAACAGAATATTTAAATCAGTAAATCTCTCTCTCCTGCTCTCCCCTCTTCCCTTTTTCTCTTCTCCCACTCCCCCCCCTCTTTCTCTCCTCTAAGAAAAGCAAATTTCTACTTGGGAGTCCTATGTAAAAGTTCAGATGTCTCTGAACATTATCAGCAATGACATGAGGGCTGCCTGTAGCCATGATGCTCAACTTGGATAGAATGATCCAGCCCTAACTGGGGGTGGAAATAAGTGTAGCCACAGCTGATGCTCTTGATTGCAAACATAATAGAAAACCTAAGTTACAGACCTCAGCTCAACTGACCTCTCCTTCCCAACTAATTGAAATGGTGAAATAATCATGTTTGTTCCTTTAGGCTACTATGTTTTGGACAACTTTCTTACATGGTTTCAATGAAATAGATGGAAAAAGTAATTTACTTTCATAAGAATAAAAATTTTCCATTTCTCTAAGCAGTGATAATTCATTCAAACTGATCTAGAGATTCGTAGTTTAACCAAGAGACAGGAACAGATATTGTAATGGTGAGCTGGGTATATGGGAATAGCTATGTAACATTTTAAAATATCATGTACATTACCATCTATGTTTCTAGAAAGTAAAATAGCTATAGTTCAATATTGAACTTATTGAAATTATCCTGACTCTAGAAACTGCTTTTCATTGATCATTCTACTGAATTCTCACTATTGTCCAAGGGTTACTATAGGGGATGTATTACAGCTGAGATAATTGAGATTAATATGGGTTAAATAGCTGTCCCAGTATGCCCATCTAGTGCACAGCAAATACATGATTTCTTTTCCCAAGTCCATTCTATGATAATATGGAAAATTGTTTTCTAAGCAGAGAATTTTAACATGTTCTATAAATGTATTAGTCAGGGCTCTCCAGAGAAACAGAGCTGTTAGAATTAATTAATATATTTTTATTGAATTTATATATTTTATTGAATTAATGTATTTTATTAGAGTGCCTTGCAGGTTATGGTCCAACTATCTTAACAATGGCTGCCTCCTGATGGAAAGTCCAAGAGTCATGTAGCTGTTCAGTCCACAGCTAATATCTCAGCTAGTCTTCAGCATATGAAGCATCCTAGAGAAATAGTCTTCTATGTCAGTGATGGAATGGACTTCCCAGCGAGAGTGTGAGCAAGGCAAAGAACAAGAGCTTCCTTCTTCCATGTCCTTTATATATGCTGTCTCCAGAAGGTGTGGCCCTCTTCCCACATCACAAGATATAGATTTAGGGTAGATTAGTTAATTAAGCTAATAAGAAAATTCGTTCCTTAAGAAATATCCTTCTGGAGAAGGGGAGGGCCATGGACTTCCCATAGGGCAGGGTACCCTGCCCTCTCTTAGGACTGGAGGAGGAGGGAGGAAAGTGAGTGGGGGAGCAGGAGGGAAATGGGGGGAGGGAAGGAACTGGAAATTTTTAATGGTATTATTTATAAAGCAATTTTAAAAAGAAAAAAAAGAAATATCCTTCACAGACAAACCCAACCATTTGAGCTAATTCCGCATGTAATCAAGTTGACAACCAAAAACAGTTATCACAATCAAATTTAAATTATTTAAATTAACTTAATAAAATACATAGACATACTTTAGTGTGTGTGTGTGTGTGTGTGCAAGCGCACATGCATTATTGACAGCACTCAAAAGCTACAGCTATATCTTTTCCAAATAGATATGGCACATTTAGTGAACAGAGGAAGGACTCACAAGCCTCAGATATCACAGATATCACATTCCCATGTCACATGCCTTCTGGGAAGAAGAGTCAGTTTTCTCTAATGGTATGCTCTCTGGTAAACTAACCATGTGTCAATGGATACTCTGCACTGAAAGGGTTATATGTGCAACAAAAACTAGACTCTGTATATTATTTAAACAAATTAAAACAGAGGACATTAAGATGAAAATTAGGTAGGGAAATAGGAAGGAGTTTTGGGAGTAGTCAGGGTGGTGAAGGTAAACATGAGCGAAATGCATCGCACACATATATGAAACTCATTAGTCAAAGAACTAAACACAATGAAAACAAAACAATAATGAAAAGAACCACCTTCAACCTGTGAAAGCAGTGCTCAGCAGAAAATTAGTAGCACTGTGAATACCTATTAGGGAAGAAGGAATCATTTACGTTTCTGTATCAAGAAGCTATGAAAAGAACAAACACAATCTAAAAGAGAATAAAACTGGTAAAGAGCAAATGTCAAAGAACTAGAAACAAAATGAAAAAAGTCAACATTATCAATGTGTTGTTTTGAGAGCTGATTAAAATGTAACCCTCTCATCATACTATGCAGGTAGGAAGAACATGGTTTAGAAAGATCCAAAATAAAAACACCATTATCACCTTAGACACTACAAACAACAAAAGATGCTATCATGCTTAAATGCATATATTATATTTATATTATATTTCATTGCCAACGCTCCATCAATATTAAGATAAATACATAGATCATAATGCATTCTAATAAGAAGCTATTCAGTAATCACAAAATGAAATGCTTCGCAGAGATAGATAAATCTGCTATGGAAAATTATGAGTCAAAGATATTAAGCTTCCAGGTCATCTGTAATACAATTCTAGTCAACTCAAATTTGATTCAAAAGAGACAAAGTCATTATAGAAGTAAAATCAGTGGTTACCTTTTGTGATGACTAATCTTGTGTATTGACTAGATTGGATTGAGAGATGCCTTGACATTAGATTAGGCACACTTCTCAATATTTCTGAGAATGTTACACAGTTTGATAATATTTTCTAAGAAGAACACAACCATGTAATCGATGCTCAGATCAAAATATAAACATTTCTCCTACTCCAGAAACCTCTTATCTTGACCCGTGCAGTCCAGTTTCTATGAATGTTATATTAAGTTTGTGGACCAGTAACTGAATGGATAAATCTGATTCTGATTATGAACTGTTCCATCTAAATAATATGGGAGCACCAATGAAATGTAAATGTGAGAGTAGGGGTGTGTTCAAATTCTTGAGCTGGTAAATTTTTGTTGCTTCTATTGCCCAAGGACAACAGGCTCCAGATTCAGGATTTTAACTTAGCCTTGAATGAGCGACTCCCTAAGGAGTTCTCAGGCCTTTAACTTTACCCTGGATCTCTACTACTGCTCTCTTGTTTTAAGGCTTTCTGCTTCTTGGATTGGCAGCCAATGCTTTTCCAGATTTGCAGACAATAGGTCATTGTGGAATTCATTGCTTATGAATCAATCTAATTATATCCTCTGACTGTGTATTATGTGTTTATAGTGATATATAATGCTAGTTCTATTGGTTCTCTTCCTCTGGGGAGGCCTAATATACCTTTCATAATAACAGACTGCACTGGTCAAGACAGATCATCTTATTTTTTTATTTTATTGAGCTATATGTTTTTTGTGCTCCCCTCCATTTCTCTTCCCTCCCCTTCAACCCTCTCCCATGGCCCCCATGCTCCTAATTTACTAAGGAGATCTTGTCTTTTTCTACTTTCCTGTAGATTAGATCCATGTATGTCTCTCTCATGGTTCTCATTGTTGTGTAGTTTCTCTGGGATTGTGATTTCTAGACTGGTTTTCTTTGCTTTATGTCCAAAAACCACTTATGAATGAGTACATAGGTATTTGTCTTTCTGAGTCTGAGTTACTTCACTCAATATGATGTTTTCTAGATCTATCCATTTGCCTGCAAATTTCAAGATGTCATTATTTTTTTCTGCTGTGTAGTTAGTACTCTATTGTGTAAATGTATCATGTTTTCCTCATCCATTCTTTGGTCGAGGGGCATTTAGGTTGTTTCCAGGTCTGGTTATGACAATCAATGCTGCTATGAACATGGTTGAGCACATGTCCTTGTGGTACAATTGAGCATCCTTTGGGTATATACCCAAAATTGGTATTGCTGGGTCTCGAGAAAGGTTGTTTCCTAATTTTCTGAGAAATAGCCACACTGACATCCAAAGGGTCTGTACCAGCTTTCACTCCCATGAGCAATGCAGGAGTGTTCCCTTTACCCCACAACCTCTCCAGCATAAGTTTTCATCAGTGTTTTTGATCTTGACCATTCTTACAGGTGTAAGATAGAATCTCAGTTGTTTTGATTTGCATTTCTCTGATGGCTAAAGATGTTGAGCATTTTCTCAAGCATCTTTCAATCATTTTAGATTAATCTGTTGAGAGTTCTCTGTTTAGGTCTGTACTCCATTTTTTATTGGATTATTTGTTCTTTTGGTGGCCAATTTCTTAAGTTATTTTTATATTTTGGAGATCAGTTGATGGTGAAGGGTCATCTGTCTATTTGTTACTTTCATTGGTTAATAAAGAAACAGCCTTGGCTTTTTGATAGGCCAGGATTTAGGAGTAGACAGAACAGAATGCTAGGAAGAAGGGAAGTGGGGTCAGAAACAATGGAGCCAGCCACCAGGTCAGACATACTGAATCTTTCCCGGTAAGCCACTACCTCATGGTGCTACACAGATTATTAGAAATAGGTTAATCAAGATGTGAAAGTTAGCCAATAAGAGGCAGAAACTAATGGGCCAGGCAGTGTTTAAATGAATACAGTTCATGTGTTGTTATTTTGGGTGTAAAGCAAGCCATGCAGGAGCAGTGCAGGACAAAAAGCAGGCCTGCTCACCTCCTTACTACAATCAGTCCTCTGTCTAATATGGGGTTGGTGAAGTCTTTTCCCATTCTGTAGGCTGTCGTTTATTTATGAATTGTTTCTCTGAGGGTCTGTGCTACTGGGGTTATATTTAGGAAGTGGTCTCCTGTGCCAATACATTCAAGTGTACTTCCCACTTTCTCTTCTATGAGGTTCAGTGGGGCTAGCTTTATTTTGAGGTCTTTGATCAATTTGGACTTGAGTTTTGTGCATGGTGATAGATATAGGTCTATTTTCATTCTTCTACATGTTGATATCCAGTTATGCCAGCACCATTTGTTAAATATGCTTTCTTTTTCCAAATTTTTTGCTTCTTTGTCAAAAATTAGGTGTTCATATGTGTGGATTAATATCTGGGTCTTTGATTCAGTTCCATTTGTCCTCCTGTCTATTCTTATGCCAATACCAGGCTCTTTTCAGTACTGTAGCTCTGTAGTAGAGTTTGAAGTCAGGGATTGTGATGTTTCCAGAAGTTCCATTATTGTACAGGATCGTTTTGGCTATCCTGGGTTTTTGTTTTTCCATATGAAGTTGAGTACTGTTCTTTCAAAATCTGTGAAGAATTTTGCTGGGATTTTGATGGGCATTGCATTGAATCTATAGATTACTTCTGGTAAGATTGCCATTTTTACTATGTTAATTATACCTACCCAAGAGCATGAGAGATCTTTCCACTTTCTGGGGTCTTCTTCAATTTTTTTCTTCAAAGATTTAAAGTTCTTGTCATACAGGTCTCCCACTTATTTGGTTAGAGTTACCCCAAGTTATTTTATGTTATTTGTGGCTATTGTGAAGAGTGATATTTCTCTGATTTCTTTCTTAGACCATTTATCATCTGTGTAAAGGAAGGCTACTGATTTTTTGAGTTAATCATGTATCCTGCTACATTATTGAAAGTGTTTATGAGTTGTAGAAGGTTTTTGGTAGGAATTTTGGGGTCACTTATGTAAACTATAATATCACCAGCAAATAATGAGAGTTTGACTTCTTCTTTTCTGATTCGTATTCCCCCTTGATCTCCTTTTGTTGTCTTATTGCTCTAGCTAAGACCTCAAGAACTGTATTGAACAGACATGGACAGAGTGGACAACCTTGTCTTGTTCCTGACTTCACAGGTCATCTTTTTAAATAGAAGAATGTTTCTATTTGATCTCAGTTACATGGTCTTTGATACATGGATGCTAACAAACTGCATGCTTGGGTTTCTGCATTTTACTACATGACCTCTCTAACAAAATTTCCAAATCTTTTACAATTATTTTGATCAATGACAGAAAACATCAATCACTCCTGGTTCTATGTGTCCTTCCCCTGTTTGATTTTTGGAGGCAAAAAAGAGACAAATTTTGTGATAGTCAACCTGTGGTTGGAGAAATACAAAGAGGAGAGAACTCCTGGCTAAAAGCTTCCCTAAGCAGCCTTGGTCTCCAGGCATTTTTCTTCTTGTTTCACAATGTCACTTACTCACCTTCTAAAGGACAGGTGACACAGTGTCTAAGGTCTACCAGTTGGCTTTTCAATAAAGTATTCATCCAATCAACACTGCAGACAGGCTTTCTGAATATCAAATGATCAATGAGTAAAGGCAATAAAATAAGTGGATGAAGACAAACATTGTGTTATGATAAAGAAACATAATATATCATAAGGTATCAGAGAAAGATCTGATGCAGAGCATAAAAAGCTGTCTCCTGGAAGGAAATGTTGTCTAAACTGGTATTCAAAGATAGCTGAGAAATTCCTTTAAAGAAATTGTCCGACAGCAACTGACATTTAAATGTCTGCTACTTGCCATGCCTGTCATCAGAGTGCACACTCTAAATGCTTACATCTTGATAGTCTTAAGCTGTAAAATCTATGTTGTCAGTTCTACTCATCAGATAAGGAACTAGCAAAGGGTAAAATAAGTTTCCTAGTCTGAAAGGACAGCTGCACTGGGTGACGTGTGAATATGAACCCTGGAAGGGTGTGCTCCTCACCGCTTGGTAGCTGCAGGAATGAGAGCATGCTGCCCGGAAGGGTGTGGACTCTTCTGAGCACAGGTTTTGTGTATCCCAGCCTAGCTGAGGAGTGAGAGATGGGGCTGGTATAGTAACAGGATCCATACCTCTTCATTTAATTTCAACTTAAGTCAAGCAAGAAAACTTAAAATGAAACATTTTAAGGAATTGAGTGATTTTAGTCAAGTTTTTATTTTAGAAAAATCACATTAGCAATAGTTGGGACAGAAGGTAACAACACAAAGTGGGAACCCACAGTAAGAGTGAATACAAGAAATGATTAAAACCTACAGAATTAAAGTAGTGAGAGCAGAAAGTCAAGAAGGGCATAGTCTAAAGACGTGATTCTCCAGGCAAGGGCCCATGCCCAGTGTAGTTGGCCAAACAAAAATGAACTTTATGGATTATTATTTGCTTGTTTATTTTGTTTGTTTTCTTGCCTTATTGATCTTTTGCTTGTTTGTTTTGATTTTGACTTCTGTATTTTCCCTTCTTGGAAGATAGCGTAGAGAGTGAAAGAATATAAACTTGGGTGGGTAGGGAGGTGGGAAGGTTCTATGAAGAGTTTGGGGAGGAGGAAATGATTAAAATATACAAAAAACTTGAATAAAATAATCATAATGCATACAAACTACATGCATACACACATTCAAAACCCACATATACAACCCTGAGAGAGAGAGAGAGAGAGAGAGAGAGAGAGAGAGAGAGAGAGAGAGAGAGAGAGAGAATATGATCAAGTATGGTTCCATATATGAAACAGAGCAAAAAATACTACCCCTCCCAAGAAATAAAGGAAAGAAGGAAGGAAGGAAGGAAGGAAGGAAGGGAGGGAGGGAGGGAGGGAGGGAGGGAGGGAGGGAGGGAGGGAGGGAGAAAGGATGGAAAAACGGAAGGGAGGGAGGGAGGGAGGGGGGCGAGAGAGAGAAGGACTCTGCAAATGTGGACAGAAAGCATGATCAGCTTCACCTGAACCTAATCACCTAATACTCCCAGTCTTCTCAGCTTTGACCCTACAAACCCCAATCTAAAACCTGAAACTCCAGGCTCTGGCAAGGCATGTCATAAGCTGCCTTGCATGCATGTAAGCTTCCCAGGTACTACAGGTGCAGGCCATGATTCAGAACAACTGGAGGAAATGAATCTGATTTTGTTTTGCACTTCTCCATCAACAAATGCATAGTGTGTGATGAGGCACCCCTACTTTCAACACTCCACACTCTGAATCAGTAACCTGCAGCTGGAACTGCCTCTAGGTAAATATTCACCTGGTTCTCTTCCCATACTTATCTAAGGGCATGAGTGCTAACCTGCTTACTAGCTTGTGTCCCCTGTGTCCTTGTGATGTTTGTATCCCACTCAGCAAGCACAAGCAGGAAAAGTGGCACATCTTCTAAATGTTTGTTTCTGAGATGCATCAGATAATGGTTTCAGAGACAGTGATTCAGTCCCTAATAATAACGCTGTATTAGCTCATGAGTCCAATTTAGCTGAATTTGTAGGAATGATCAGGCGGTTTCAGATTTGTCAGTACACAGGTTTAAAAACCAAACAAACCAGAGCAGAATGAGGCAAAAACCTCAGTTGTGAGGTGGCTTCATTTTATACCTGATTCTATCCCTGTCCCCTTGCACCGCCAATTCCATCCTTCAATGCTACCTTAAACTGAAACCTCTTTTGTTCCCAACTAGGCTCACAACACCTTCTTTTGAAGCATATGAACACAATTCCCCATGCACATGGTCAGTGTTTGTGAAAATTTCAGGCACCGCATGACCTTCGGGGACATAACCTTCTCTGTGTTTTTTCCCGCAGGCTTTGCTATAAAACCCTTACTCCTAAACAAGGGTCATTATAGAATTACTAAATAATTTATCGTTCACTTCAAGTGATTTGAGAATGAAAATGAGAGCTAGTAGCAATTATAAGAGGATAATTGGGTAAATCGAGACTGCTCCAGGCATATGGGGATACATACCATCCACCTTCTCCATACGGCAGTGAATAACTGGCTCCCAGTTAATATTAGCATTTCACTAATGAGCACATACAATGATCCAGTTTGGGGGTTCCTCAAAGGTCTTTCTGCTTCCTTTCTAGTTTTGCAGTGTGAAGATGAAGGAACCGTCAAAAGAAGACCCTTGGTGGAAACTCTCCATAGGGCTCCACTATCACGACTACAGTGATGCTGACTTCCCGAATTGGGTCCCATCTTGTGGATCTGGATTAGTTTCCACAGCAGCATGTTGTTTATAGAAGAGCAAACATGGTTCCTCTCCATCTCTTCCCCAGGATGTTAGGATGCAGTTAATATGTTCTCTCCAGAACCGATCAGATGCTGGCCACGTGTTCTTGGATCTTGTGGTTGTTTGAATGTTAAATGTCCTCCATATGTTCATGTATTTGGTCCCTAACTGATGCCATTGTTTGAGGGGGTTATGGAATCTTTAGGAAGTGGAAACTTGTTGGAGGAAGGACCTCACTGGAAGCAAACTTTGATGTTTTATAGCCTCGCTTCAGTTCCTGTTTGTTCCTCTCTGCCTCTGTCTGTCTCTGTCTCTCTTCTCCTCTCTCTCTCTCTCTCTCTCTCTCTCTCTCTCTCTCTCTCTCTCTCTCTCTCTTCTCCTCTCTCTCTCTCTCATCAGTAAAAAGGTCTCTCATGTGTCATTACTACTTTTCCTTTAAGGATGATAAAAAATAAGTCATAACTTTTTTTTATTGAGTCAGGGTTTCTCTGTGGCTTTGGTGCCTGTTCTGGAACTAACTCTTGTAGACCAGGCTGGCCTCAGATGCACAGAGATCCGCCTGCCTCTGCCTCCCAAGTGCTGGGACTAAAGGTGTATGCCACAACTTCCTGGCAATTTTCAGAACTTTTACAAACAATAAAGATCAGAATAAAACCCCAAATCTCAATTTGTTCGTCTTCTACTTTCAAAGTTTTCCTTGGGTGAGGAATTTCCTTAAAAACCAATAACTTTCTAAAACAGAATGATGGACTGTACCAATCTCCATGTTTACCCGAATCTTTTCCAATTGCATTTGTAAAACTTGTTATGTGGAAACATATACGTAGTTTCTCTATCTTTTGTAGAAAGATATTCTGTAAAGAAATTTCTTAACTGTTCTTTAGGAATACAGATGAATTTTAAAGCAGAGACACTGAGTCCTTTCTCATATAAATCATCTGTAAACACTAAATGTTCACATTAAGTTTTTAATTAAAGGCTAAGAGACACTTAGCAATTAAGTCATAGGAGGAGAAGCAATGAGTTCCATGCATAGTAAATTTTGTTTTTGTAAGTCAGTATAATCAGAAAGTTCAAAAGATAAGCATGAAACCCAAGCCTGTTGTATTCAAGTTGGAGAACACATTTTGAGTTCCAGAAGTAGACGCCACAGAGCACCTATTCTATGTCTAACCTGAGCTAGTACACTATGACATCTCAAGTACCTTCTAAGGACCAAATCGTGGTGGGAGTTCATAAGGTCATGGCCCTCCTCATCCTTTTTCCTCTTCTGCAGGAAGCTATCAGGCAGCCATCACCACTTTCTGCTGTCTAGCAACTGGACTCTTTCTAGGTCAGAAGAAGAACAAATAACCCATGGAAAAATTGTGCAGAGTAAATACTAACCTTCGAAGGGAGACCATTCTCACCTCACTTACCACTAACTACAGAACTTGTTCCCACAAAATGGTCCCTGAATAGACAGAATTGTAATGTAACTTACAGAAATGTAAGTTAATGCTGAATCCATATTTTCCATTCCGGAAGTTTCCTCTTGTGACAGTAGTCAAAATAATACAGGTGCTAGGCAGTGAGGGGAACAAAGAAAAATGTAGAGCTCAATAAAAAAAAATGTAGGTGCTGATGACTTTCTACCTCTTTACTCACTACTGAAATCCTGATAGCATCAGTGAGCCAAGAAGAATAACTGGGTATGTATGTTATCCTTCTTCAGCCACTACTGTAGAACATCACTGATAGTGGCTTTATAAGTAGACATTGATTTCTCATAGTTCTGATGCATGGGAGTTCAATATGGAAGACACATTGGTTTTGGAATCTTCTTCCTGATGCGTAGACACTACACCTGCATTCTTACATGGTAGAAAAGAAAGAAAATAAATTTCCCCTTTGTCTCTTCACTTTAAGGGTAAACACCCTAGCACAAAGAGCTCACCTTAGTCTAACTACTTTCCAAAAATCTCGCCTTCAGCTCCTACCACGCCAGAGGTTTAAAGCTTTCATGCATGAACCTAGCAGCAGTGGGGGCTACAGTGAGGTCTCAGGCACTATTATCAAATCACCCCATTTATCTGATTATGAATCTACCAAAAAATGCATCTCCCTTATTAAACATGCTGTAAACCTCACTGAGATGATAGGTTAAGTTGCCTGGTGTGGTATTTGCCATTTTGTTTTGTTCTATATAAAGCTAAAGTCAGACCCTTCATCATGGTATTTATATCAATCTAACTAATACTTGGAGCTTATTGCATTTTTATGTAGTAAGACCAGGATCCGCCAGAACTCATTCCCTCCCAACACACAATATGAATTTCTCAGTCATAAATTCTAGCTGAGCAAAGCATTTATATTCTTAGAGGGTATGTTCCTTCCTTATATTGTGTGTGTGTGTGTGTGTGTGTGTGTGTGTGTGTGTGTGTGTGGTACTAGAAGGGAACCTGGTGATGGTGGTTTCTCCATAAAGGAATCCACACATGCCTAGCATTCCACATACAGTCTCCAGTGCTCAAGACCCAGTGAGGCACGAGTCTGACTTGCTTGCATCATATCCTCCACAACACATGCTTCTGTGCCAATAAGAGACTAGATGTGACTCACCAATATTCAAAAATAAGGTCACGGGCTGCAAAACAAAACAACTAAATAAACCACATACCCTTCAAAGAAAGGAAGCAGACATCAGAAGGAATTCAAAAGACTCAGGCATATCAACATGGAGGCACTCAGCCTGAAATAATAGAAATCTCTGATTCATCGGGAAACAACAAAAAAGTTGTTTAATTTAATCAAGTAGTTCATTGACATGTCACAAAGTAACTGTTTTCTCTAACAGCAATAATTCCTGTGTGATCAGTAGGCGACAAGCATAGCTCTCGCTATCTTCTCCACTCAGGCAAGACAGGGTCAGGTCAGAAAAGATGGACATGTTATTTCTCTGTGTTCTTTCATAAGGATAAAAAGTGCTACACCCAAAGTCCTTCTGGGGACTTCTTACATTTCAGAAGCCAGCCCATTTCCCTCCTGGAAACCTAGGCATGAATGGGCAATAGGATGAACCTGACTTGCCTAGAATAACTGGGTTTTCATATGAGCACAATGGGGAATCAGGATTCAAACAACATGGAAAGAGCAAAGCCTGTCTATCAGGCGTCAATCACTTTAGTGTCTGTCCACGACACAGTAATGAGTGCCTAACACAAGAATATTTTCTTCATAGTAAACCATAGTCTCACTTCTCATGCCTATCAAATGTCGCTCTCCTTTCTAATACATACCTAGAGGTTTCTAGGTAGACAGGAAACAGTCAATAAAAGACATCTGGAATATTATACTGCATCTGCATGCTGGGATAAGAACACAGAAATCATTTAATTCAATTATGTAAATCCCTTCCCCAAATGGTTAGTGCTCTGGTTTCCTTTCATAAATGGATGAAAGGAACAAATAAATCACAGGACTACTCCAATTTCACTCCTTGGAAGCTGTCACACGCCCCTTGCCAATAAGTGCAAAGGGACAGAGAGAGAGCACTGACTTTAATAGAGTTTCAGCAAGACGCTGTCTGGGCAGCCTGTGTGGAGTTCTGAATTAGATATGTTCTGCCAACATGAGAGAATCATTTTGCTTTTTTTTTTCTTTTTTGACAGCCCTTTTACTGCAACCATTTATGTAGAATATACACAGCTATTCAGAAATGTTAGCCATGGTATTCATATTAATTAGATGAGAGCCACATAAGAAGACTATGATAGACGCCATGTTCAGCTCACCTAGAGAGCTATTTCATCATTAGCAGGCCACTGAAACATTTTCTTCAAACATTCCAAAGTCTATAAACCTCACTAATTAATTTTAAGTTTTATCACCTTCCCACTATTTCAGCTGTGACAAATCAGAGCATGCTTATGGGAGAAAGTACTGAGTTCCCAGCTATGTCCTTCTATGGAATGATTTCATACTTCGCCGCTTTACTTGGCTTCCTTGCAAGACAATCCATTACCCTCACACTGCTTACTCCTCCATGAAATACGAGCAGTAGCATCTACACTGAAGGCTTGCTGCATGAACCACCTGTGCAGTGCCTGGCAGGAAGCAAGCATTTGGTAATGATGGCCACATATCCAGATATATGGATGCAAAGGATTTACAGCTTACATCCTTCTTGCTGTTGGACAAAGGAATCTGAACCTAAATATGCAGGTCACATTACTGTTGTTGTGACAACCATATAAATGAAATGTTTTAAATGGATTTAAGAATAAACCATAAAGCCCAAAGGATAAGCTTCTTGTGTTGGTTAGTGTCCTGCATTCATAACCACTCCTAGGCCCCTATGAGCTACAGTGTGGGTTGTTCTGGATGTTTCTGTCATGATATATTTAGATGAGGTTAGTGTTTAGATATGTCAACCTTGTTGTACTGAGAGCACATTGCCCTCAGTAGTGTGGATGAACTTATTCAATTCACCAAAAGCCCAGCTAAAACAAAATCCAGACCTCCCTGGGCAGGAAGAATCCTGGCAGAGGACAGCCTCAGGCCTCATCTGCAATGCTGATTCCCTCTTGTGTCTTCAGCCTGAGAGTCTTTGGCCTTGAACCACACCCTAGGCTCTGCAGCCATTCCCGGCTAACAAGCCCACCTTGCAGATTTTGAATTACACAGTTGCTATGAATCTGTGAAGTGAACCAATTCACTAAGTTATTATACTTTTCTCTCTCTTTATATAGATATCCTGTTTGGTTTAATTTTTACGTATAACCTGAGCAATGCACATCTTCAGGCCAAAACAGTATATTGTACAGTCTATCACGGCAGAGCCTAGTATGTGTTATTAGCCTCCTGACCCTCTATGGCTGTGGTTCTCAACTGGTGGTTTGAGACCCCTTTGGGAGTTGAACAACCCGTTCACAATAGTCACCTAAGACCAAGGTAAAACAAATATTTACACTACAATTCACAACAGCAGCAAAATGACCGTTAAGAAACAGCAATGAAAATAATTTTATGGTTGGGGTTCATCACAATATGAGGAGCTGCATTAAAAGGTCATAGCATTAGGAGTGTTGCGCGCCACTGCTCTATGGTGTCAAGCATTGCTCCCACCTGACATACTGGTGCAACACTCGCCAATGAAGAAAGGGTTGAGCAAACTCTATCTGCTTACCTTGATTTCTAGAGTCAAAATCAGTTACTCCCATCAATGCTCCCCCAAAGCATAGTCTGTTCTCAACAGTTCCTTTCGACTATCCCTCATCATAATGCTCACATCTTTTCTCTTCATTTACAAATTATTCTACCCTCACTTGTCAAAGTGGATCATCCCAGGTGCCATCTATCTGTCTATCATCCATCTATTGTGCAGAAATTGAAATCATTTTATTGGTAATAGACGATTTGTTAGAGAATCGCATCTGGTTTATATTTATTGAGATGATTTTTCATATACCTTTTACAGGATCTACACAGATGATGTAGATCTTAAAGATCTTAAAGATGATGACACTCTTCCAGAGTACTCTGTGGCAGTCAGAATAAGGAAGTCAAAATAAATTATTGCAATGAATGGTAAGAAAACTTAGTTTTCTTTTCTTTCTTTCTTTCTTTTTTTTTTTTAAGAAAATGCCCTCATATTCAGCTAGGAGGAGGTCTAGGAGAGTTAATGATTTTCTCATTCTGGAGTTTATATGTTCAAACCTAATTCACAGCCTTAAAAAGAAAAGCCAGTGAGAGCAGCCAGAGCAATGGCAGTGGAGGACATTTAAATTAAGACACAGCTGCCCAGCTGTACTGTGCTCTAGAAACCAGACCATGGCTTTACAAGCTCTGCATAGTAATGACTGCCCTATGGCCTTGTAACCTACGCCTGGGTAGCCTACACATTAAACGAGTATTTACCTTAGACAAGACTTTAACAATTCACTTTGAAATCTCTGCAAACAAGTATGTTCAAGACTCAGGGGTTGGGGGAAAGGTCTCCAAATATGTGAAATGGTTAAGAAGAAACATTGAAGGTTACTGATATATTATTACTCTGAAAAATCAATGTGTATGGATATTTCTGTCTCCAAATTCTGAGGGAGGACATTTTTGGTGGACTGGATTTTCAAGGTATTCCCTGAAGAGTCTATTGTCTGATTATCTAGTCAAACAATATGCATGTAGAGATACCAGAGATTGTTTTTAGATGTCATTGTTATAGCAACCATAAAAGAGGGAAAACGTTTGACATCATCCAGATGAATCCAATCTAATTGTTTGACTACTTAAAAAAAAAATTGTCTAGCTGAAGACCAAGGAGAACTGTGGCAGAATTAACAAGTGATAGATTGGAAGGGAGAAGACGTTGTACTCTATAAAAACTTAAGTATGACCCCCAGGTGACAGGCAAGAAGGCAAACCAAGACCCCTGCTGTACAACTGCTTAAAGTTAGATCTGCCAGCACTCTGATTGTTGGAAGCAGCCTGTCCCAAATCCTCCTGGCAAAAGCCCAGGCCAACTAGAGCCTTGAATTTGTCCTTGTGGGAGAGGTCTGGAGCTGTGTTCAGCCAAGACCGCAGATGTCTGGCGTACAGAACTATGAGATAATAAATCCATGTGGTTTTAAGCTGCTTAATTTGTGATCATTTGTTAGGGCAGCAAGAACACTAATCCAGTACATTAAAAAAAAAAAAGTCCTTATCAAAGATCCCTTCTATCCCATCCCTTCTGGAAGAGCAGAAATTATTTTCATCAGTTTCACAAGGCAGGGGAGGGGTTGGGGAGCATCCTGGGCTTTGCAAACATACCTTAAAGAGTTGACTTAGCCAAGTAAAAGTCAGGTTAGTATTTCCCTAAAAGTAAATTTTTAAAAATTTTTAATGCCCTCCGCCCTTTCAGGCAGACATATGCAGTGTTGCACCTGTGGCTGTCAGAAGACCCTTTGCCCGGGTCCCTCCATCATGTTCAATCTAGGAATCGTACTCAGGTTGTCAGATTTTCAGGCAAGTGCCTAACCCTCAGAGCTATCTGTTGGCTCTAAAACTTTGCCTATTTTTTTTTTTAAGAAATGAGTCTGTATTTATGTTGAAAATTGCCTAGAACCAAATTCTCATTCTGGTGGTTACTGCTTTATATGATTTGGAATTGTTTCATGCTTACATTTCCTGCTTCCAGCCTCTCTCCCGTTTTCATGGTGTCTGTGTAGAAATGAGGAAATTCATCTTCACCGCAAGCACCAAAACTCTTTTGTAATATGAATCCAGTGTTTATAAAATGTTTTGAAGGTATTTTAAAGATACACAAGGATAATACTTTATTAGCTAAATTCATCATTTTGTCACATTGAAGGAAACCGACATTTTTTTTAAATAAACACAAACAAAAGAAACACCAATTAGGGCAAATCTTAAAAAGCAAAACAGCATAATATGACAGTCCCTCCTAATTCCTGTTTAGTTGTTGGTGTTTCTAGTTATCTGTACAACTGCATTCCTATGATACTCATCCGATCAGCTCTGCACGTGCAACCTGAAGGAGGGAATCCTGCTGCTCTCCTGATTCTCACCAGGACAGGAGCTCAGAGGGGAGGAGCTTAGTAGGTAAGAGCACTTCCTGTATGCACGTGAAGATTTGAGTTCAAATCCCCAGCACCCACATTAAAAAGAAAGAAAGGAAGGAAGGAAGGAAGGAAGGAAGGAAGGAAGGAAGGAAGGAAGAAAGAAAGAAAGAAAGAAAGAAAGAAAGAAAGAAAGAAAGAAAGAAAGACTAAACCAAAACAACAACAAAAACCAAAAAATAACCAACCTGACTTTTTTGGAACCCATTTCCTATGGAGGGAAACCTTGCTAAGCCTAGATGGGAGAGGGGACTTGGATCTGCCTCTTTGTGATGTGACAGACTTTGCTGATATCCCATGGGAGGCCTTACCCTCTCTGAGCAGGGGAGGGGGGGGGGGGGGGGAGAATGTAGGGGGCCAGGAGGAGGGTATAGAGGGGGACCTGGGATTGGTAAGTAAAATAATAATAATAAAAAAGATTACTTTAAAAATAAAAAAATAATAATTGAGCCATCCCTGAAACAAAACAAAACAATAAGCGGGTATTTCTACAGGTTCCTGCAACCCAAGAATTATGGTGAAGGACAAGCCAGCAAGCCTGGTCCAAATGGTGTGATGAGCTTTTGGTTCAGAAAGCAACCTTGTCTCAAGGAAAAATGGTGGAAATTGATAAAGACATGTAGTGGCATTTCATTTGTATTTTAATAAATAAAACTCGCCTGAGAATCAGAGAGTAGAATAGCCCCACTAGTCAGCTTTACAGACCAGGCAGTGGTTACACACACCTTTAATCCCAGGAACCATACTAGTTGCCATAGAAACCGGGCAGTGCATGCCTTTAATCACAGTGGTGCACGCCTTTAATCCCAGAACGAGAGAGGATTATAAAACAGGAGGAGACAGCTCTCAGACAGTCTCATTCTGAGATTCATGGAAGCAGGATCACTATTTTTGAACTGAGGTAGAGGTAAAAGCCAGTGGCTAGCTGTTCTACTTTTCTGACCTTCCAGTTGAACCCCAACTTCTCTTTCTGAGTTTTTATTAATCCTGCTTCAAAGACCCCTGAGATCTCGCATTGGCTTTTGCGTGTGCAAGAATAGACATGTGCATGTTCCCTCCCACACACACATACCCAGTGGGACAATGGGCAGTGGGGGAACTAGAGAGAGAGAGACAGGCAGACAGACAGACAGACAGACAGACAGACAGACAGACAGAAGAGAAAGAATGAAATGCAATGGTCTCTCACCTTCTCTCCAAAGTAAACAGGGTGTTAAATTTCATGAGAGCAAATTGTCTTACTGAAGTTTCTCCTCTTGCCACAACCCAGGACAGAAACGTTCCTTGACAGCAAAAGGGAAAATCATTTACAGACCCTGGGAAAAAAGTCCCACTGGCAATAGAGACCAAGGCTTGGAGAAACCAAAAATGGTTACAATGACCTTTTCATCAAAGTTCTATGACTAGAGCATACCCCAAGTTTATAAGGTCACACCACGGTTATAAAATGTGTTCTAGTGAAGCCTCGATGGAAGTCCTGTCATTTTTAATAATCTACCGTGTGGTGTGAAGGAAGAATCAACACTAACATACAATTTTTAAAGAGGATTACACCTGTTTTCAATTGATTTCTTAACTTGTTTCATATCAACAGCCTACAGTTACAAAATAATCTTGGTATCTATACAATAATTTTTCAGGTCATTGTTCCATGATTTTTATAATAATGTACTTTTGGACAGTTTGCTTACACTCAATCTTTTATTATAAGCAATTCTGCTATCAAGCTCTACTATCTTTAGCATAATAAAAAGGGAATTCATGGTGATCTGTGTTCCACAAGGATCCAAGGCTGATAGGTGCTTTTGACAAAGGCTTTTTAAAAAGGTACTAATTTGCATCCTCAGAAGAATCAAAGGTTGATGCTCAAAAACTGGGCAAATGTAAGATTTACATAAAGTGATGTGGGAGTGATTTCTTATTAATAAAGAAACTGCCTAGGCCCATTTGATAGGCCAACCCTTAGGTAGGCAGAGAAAACAGAACAGGATGCTGGGAGAAAGAAGCTGAGTCAGGAGTCGCCATGATTCTCCCACTCCAGACTGACGCAGGTTAAGATCTTCTCTGATAAGCCAGCTCGTGGGCTACACAGATTATCAGAAATGGGTTAGATTAATATGTAAGAGCTAGCCAATAAGAGGCCAGGCAGTGTTTAAAAGAATACAGTTTCCGTGTAATTATTTCTGGGCATAAGCTAGCCATGTGGGTGGCCGGGTGCCAGGGACGCAGCCCCACCGCTCCTATTCCTACAGAGTGGCGCCCAGACGTGATGGGCTAAATCCACTTAAAAACCTGGGAGAGAGCTTAATTTAAAACAGAGGAAAAACAGAGTTTAACACAGAGTTTTGCTCTTTGTTGGTGGTGTACCATAGAGAGATTTCCTGATTCGGCAACAGCAGCAAAAAAAAAAAAAAAAAAAAAAAAAAA
>NW_026067941.1:4505831-4543245 GCF_014885135.2 Alexandromys fortis | reverse complement strand
GAAGATGGGCATCGAAGAGGATCCTTATGGAGTTGGATAGTCATTTGGGCAAGAAACTGCTCTTGCCTGGACTGTTGCATAAACTGAACACAGAGAACCCTCAGAGAGAGGACTGCTGAACTTGCCTAAAGGTGAGATGGTCTTTTGGGGCTCCTGATTCATGAAAGAGTCTGCGAGACATTCTGCAGGATACAGAAGAAAGTGACTAAACTGTCTTTGGAATTTCCTGCTTCGTGGAGGTGTCTGCTGGATACTATGGGCCTGTAGGCCAAAGATGGATGCCCCAACGGTACAAGAGAACTTTGGGTGACTGTCCAGACAGCGAGATGTCTCTGTCATTTCTAGAGCTTTGGACTTCTTGTTTGCTTAGGAAATATTATATCCTTCTTTGATGGAGTTGAAGAATGGTTAGTTATAGTTATAGTTTTCCTTAGTTATGATAAAGATTATTGTAATTTTTACCTGATAACTGTTTTGTTATATGTAATTTTACTATGTTAAAGTTAAAGCTTTTCTTTTTTGTTTAAACAGAAAAGGGGGAAATGATGTGGGAGTTATTTCTTATTAATAAAGAAACTGCCTAGGCCCATTTGATAGGCCAACCCTTAGGTAGGCAGAGAAAACAGAACAGGATGATGGGAGAAAGAAGCTAAGTCAGGAGTCGCCAAGATTCTCCCGCTCCAGACAGACACAGGTTAAAATCTTCTCTGGTAAGCCAGCTCGTGGGCTACACAGATTATTAGAAATGAGTTAGATTAATATGTAAGAGCTAGCCAGTAAGAGGCTACAGATAACAGGCCAGGCAGTGTTTTAAAAGAATACAGTTTCCGTGTAATTATTTCGGGCATAAGCTAGCCATGCAGGCGGCCGGGTGCCGGGGACGCAGCCCTGCCACTCTTATCACTACAATAAAGTCATAGAACATAAACTTTGAGATGCTTATGTTTTATTATTGTGTGTGTGTATGTATGTGTGTCTCTGTGTGTATTTGTGTGTTGGTGTGTCTGTGTATGCGTACATATCATAGAACACACTTTATCAGAGGATAAATGGAAAGATTGGTTACTTTTCTTCCACCATGTGAGTTCTAGGGATCAAACTCAAATGATCAGGCTTAGCAGCAAGCTCTTTTGCCCAATAGGCAGCCTTGCCTGTCCCAGTGACTTAACTTTCAGTGTCATTTAGGGTATTTATTTTTCAAACAGGAATGACCTTGTGAGAACAAGGTGATAGATGTATTGCTTTTCCCATTCCTGGACTCTTTACAATGTTCAGTCAAAATGAATGAAACGTGGAGCGTAATCTCCACGACAACCCTTTTGCTATTGTTCTCGGCACCTGTTATAGTAAAGTGACATTTTAGAAATACGTGGACAGTGTTCTACCTTACTAGACCTCTAAGAACCTAAAGCTGAGGTGGTTTAATGATCTTTCTAATATCTACGATTCAATTTAGCAACAAGTGTTGAGCTCACCGTAGCTTATCAAGACAGCTGGCCTCTAATTGCACCTTCTGGTGCCAATAAAGAGACCATTTTGCTTGAGAGGCTGCGAGCCAGGGTATATGCCATCCACCCTCTTAATAATTCAGCAAATGTGTGTGATATAATCTAATAAGGTCCATATTTCACTCTATTTTATTGTTTCATCCCTATTTCTTTTTATTTACTATCAACACTCAATGGCTAAATTTAGTTCAATATATGAAATTATATCCCTGAGGAGAAGATTCAAACATATTAAAATAATTCTATCCAGTGGACAGGAAGTATTTTGAGGAAGGAAACTCACATAGACAAAAGTCTTGATCCACATCCAAGGTTGAATCAATGAAACATTTTATCAAATTGTTCCTTGGTCAGATGTAGTTCATTCTTCCCTGCTCTGTCTTATTTTTCAGTCCAAATAGCTTGTTGGCCAGAATGACTCAGAGGAAACTCATGTTCCCTGTACTCTTGTTTTTGCTTTGAACTTTGCAGGTGAGTTATCACAGTGAGTTCCTAATATTGGAGGCTTGTTATCTCTTAGTTCCCAAGAATAAAATTTAGTGTTGTTTCTAAACTCAGCATCCTGGAAAGTGACTGTCTTTACTAAAGCAGCTAGAGCATTCCACCTCACTAGGGATAGACTGGAGTACTTGGGACAGAATCAATAGTCTCAGAAGGCTACTCCTGCTAGCACAGCTCTGAAAATGATTCTATGACTTCCCAGCAAATGTACCGATTCATTTCATTTTCTCAATGGGGGCTCAAAAATCCATTTTCACACATGTTCTTTAATAGATGCAAGGCTCAGAACAAAGCACAGTGTTCTCTCTTTTGCTGTAACAAGGGACAGGTATGCTTCCAGGTTTCAGAAAGGATTGCTGAGAAGAAGAAAGGCTATAAAGGGAAACAGTCCAGAGTATGGCGTGCTGTTAGGGAGGTCAGTGAGCTAGCTGCTTTTCTTGCTGAGATACAGAACAAGATAACTATCCTGCTCCCTACAGCGTGTGCGCGCGCGCGCACACACACACACACACACACACACACACACACACACACACACACATCTGTTCCTGTATCCTCAAATATCAAAGACATTTTAGACGATAAAAGTCTTTTCTGTGGACACCCATTCCCCAAGCTGAGAGTTCCCCAAATGTTGTGATGTTCCCCAATTCATCTCTCAGAGAGAGGCAAAATCCACTAATGACAAAATAAAACTTTTAAGAATGACTCTAGTTTAGGTCAAAGATTGAAATCGAGTTATTATTTTAATTGACTGACCAGCTTTAGTGGAAGATACTACATACATGCCTGAGACATATCTACATGTGCACATGAAGATTTTGAAGACCTGTTTTGTCTTAGTTTCCAGGAATAAACCCTACTAGATACTGTAGTGTCTAAACTCAGTATTATCAAAAGCATGGCTTTGCAAAAACTATTGGGAAGTTCCACATAACCAGAGGTAGTCTGAGTATTCTTAAAAATACCAATAGAAACAATGTGAGCAAAGTGTCCTCTGATTTCAGATATGATTTACGTTATACCTTTTCTAATTTTTTTATGAGAACTTCACTAAAGACACAGGGCATTTTCTTCTTTTTTTCTTTTCCATTTTTATTTAATATAATTTTTCACATAATAGGTTCCCCTCTCTCTATGTTCATTAGGGAAATTGGTCTGTAATGTTCTTTGTTCAGTCTTCATGTGGTTTGGAAATCAGGGTAACTGCTTCATAAAACAAATTATGCAATGTTACTTCTGCTTTTGTTTTGTGGAATAATTTGAGGAGTGTTGGTATTGACTCTTCTTTTAATGTTAGGTAAAATTCTTTGTTAAAACTTCCTGGCCACTGTTTTTTGTTTTGTTTTGTAGAATTTTAATTACTTTTTATATTTTACAAGATGTTATGGGTCTGTTTAAATTGCTTCTCGGATCTTGATTTAATGTTGGCAAGTTATACGTATCAAGAAATTTATCTGTTTCTTTTAGAGCTTCCAATTTGATTGAGTAGAGGTTTTAAAAGTATGTCCTTATTTTCTGTAGCTGTTGCGTTTCTCTTTTAATCTCTAAACTTGCTAATTTGCATCTTCTTCCTTTTAGTTAATGTGGATAAGGGTTTGTCAATCTTACTGATTTTTCTTG
This sequence comes from Alexandromys fortis, assembly GCF_014885135.2. NCBI lineage: Eukaryota > Metazoa > Chordata > Mammalia > Rodentia > Cricetidae > Alexandromys > Alexandromys fortis. The sequence continues at coordinate 4,539,613 of NW_026067941.1, read as the reverse complement.
AAGAACCAACTCTTTGCTTCATTGATTCTTTGTATCGCTTTGTTGTTTGTTTCTATTTTATTGATTTCAGCTCTGAGTTCAATTATTTCTTGCCATCTATGCCTTTTGAGTACGATTTTTTTTCTTTTGTTTTAGAGCTTTTAGGTAGGATGTTAAGTTACTAGAATGGGATCGCTCCAACGTTATTTGTACATAGGTTGCTTGGAGCTATGAACTTGTCTCTATGAACTGACATCACTGTATTCCATAAGGTTGGGTATGTTGTGTATTTATTTTCACTCAACTATAGAAAATCTTGATTCTTAATTTCTGTCTTGACCCACTTATCATTCAGTAGTGAGCTTTTCAGTTTCAATGAGTTTGTAAGGTTTTTTTTTTTTCTGTTGTTGATATCTAGCTTTGATTTACAGTGGTCAGATAGTATATACAGTGTTATTTCAATTTTCTTCTATCTGTTGAGCTGTCCTTTGTGTCTGAATCTATGGTCAATATAGGAGAAAGTTCCATGAGCTGATAGAAGGCATATTCCTTTTTATTTGTGCATATTGTTTCACAAATATTGGTTAGGTCCATTTGGTTTAAAACATCAGTTAGCTCCAGCATTTGTTTAGTTTTTGTCTGGATGATCTGTCTGTCGTCGAGTGGAGTACTGAAGTCTCCCACTATCTGTGTGTGAGGGTCAGTTTAAGCTGCAATATTATTTCTTTTACCAATTTGGGTGCCCTTGTGTTTGGTGCACCCACCTCTTGGTGAATTTTTCTCTTTATTATATGGTGTCCTTTCCTATACTAATTTAATTTTGATTTGAAGGCTATTTTGTCAGATATTTAAATGCCTACAACCAGCTTGTTTCTTAGGTTCATTTGCTTGAAATATTTTTTCATCCTTTTATCTTGAGACAATTTCTAATTCTGATGTTAACGTGTATTTCTTGGATGTAACATAAGGATGGATCCTGTTTTCACATCCATCCTGTTATTCTGTGTCTTTTTATTGGGAAATTGAGACTGTTGATATTGAAAGTTATCAACAAACAGATTGTTTCCTGTTAGTTTTTATTGTGGAGTGTGTGTGTTTCACCCCTTTAGATTTGTTGATCTAGGATTATTTATTCCTTTTTAAGTTGTGGTTATCTTTCTAACAACTTCTGCCAGACTGAATTTGTAAATAGATATTACTTAAATTGGTTTTAACATGAAATGTCCAATCTTTTCCATATAATAGGGTAGAAACGCAGGGTATAATAGTTTGGGTTGGCATCTGTAGTCTATCTTAGAGTCTGTCCAACATCTGTCCAGGCTCTTCTGCCTTTTAGGGTCTCTCATTGTAAAGTCTGGTGTTTTTCTAATATGTCTGCTTTTATACATTACTTGGTCTTTCCCTTTGCAGCTTTTAACATTTTTTCTTTGTTCTATAGGTTTAGTGTTTTGATTATTGTGCACTAAGGAGGACTCTCTTTTCTGGTCTGGTATATTTAATATTCTGTATGCTTCTTGTACATTGGTAGTCACATCCTTCTTTAGGTTAGAAAATTTTTTCTCAATGATTGTGTTGATAATATTTTTCTGTGCCTTTGACCTGGATTTCTTCTCCTTTCTCTATGTCTATTATTCTTTTTTTTTAATTTAATTTTATTATTTTATGTAGGGCAATGGACTTCCGGCACTGGAGTTATAGACAGTTGTAAACTGCCATACGGGTCCTAGGGATTGAACCCAGGTCTTCTTTTTTTTTTAAATATAATTTTTTATTGAAAAAAAATTTTTTCCGCCTCCTCCCCGCCTCCCATTTCCCTCCCCGTCTCCCTTTTCCCCCTCCTCCCTCTCCTCTCCCCCTCCCCCCACTCCTCTCCCCCTCCCTCTCCAGTCTGAGGGGCAGTCAGGGTTCCCTGCCCTGTGGAAAGTCCAAAGTCCTCCCCGCTCCATCCTGGTCTAGGAAGGTGGACATCCGCCTAGCCAGTATGTCTATTATTCTTAAACTTAATCCTTTCATAGTGTCCCATATTTCCCAGATGTTCTGTGTCAGGGCTTCTTTTTCTTTTTTAGATGTTTCTATTGCTGAAGACATCATAGAATATGGAGTCACAGACCATGGAGAAATCACGCTGCTCCTGACCTTGAAACCTCATCTCTCCCGGAATGGTGCTATGAAGGCTACTGAGGGAGAAAAATTGTCATCAATCTGATTCAGTTGTGAGCCCTACAAGCTGTAGCAATGTCTTTCCTGCAAGACACGCCCATGGGTGCAATTAGTGTCGTGAACATTATGGGAGTAACAAGTTACTAATGGATTTGAGTCCTGCTCCACAAAATGAAAACCATACGTGACACCATTTTTGGCTTAGAACATAGAGCTAGACAGGTCATAAGTTGCTGCTAAGTTGACATAATATTAGATAGATTTCCAGTGACTTATTGTTATACCTATAGATCAACATATTTTTTAATCCTCAACTGAGAAACTTCTATTTCTTTCTTAATACAGCAACCCACAACCTGTCAAGTTGAAGAGGACCAGAGACTGCAGAATACTCGGCCCTAAACAGAACAGGTGTTTGTACTGTACTTTCAAGGCTCAGAAATCCTTGCAGAAGAGAGCACAGTAAGAGTAAAAGCCAGAAGCAGTGGGTGACTACAAGGACATGATCATCTTCAGGACACAGCAGGGCAGCTGTGTTCACACAGTTACAACAGCATGCACAAAACCTGTGTAATCCCAAGCCAGACCAAACTCCAGCATGGAGAGTGGACCTGGGCACACTGTCTCACAGTTAACCATAGAGCCATTGTGGCTCTTGTTATTGGCATAGTAACATATTGGCAATTGTTAGCTGCTAAGAGAGGAAAAGACAGGTTTTCTTTTTTTAATATTTATTTATTTATTTATTTATTTATTTATTTATTATGTATACAATGTTCTGTCTGTGTGTATGTCTGCAGGCCAGAAGAGGACACCAGACCTCATTCCAGATGGTTGTGAGCCACCATGTGGTTCCCGGGAATTGAACTCAGGACCTTTGGAAGAGCAGGCAGTGCTCTTAACCACTGAGCCATCTCTCCAGCCCGACAGGTTTTCTTTTTAAGAGTATAGTTCCTGGTTAAGTTTACCACCCTTCAATGGAAGACAATATATCCAAGAATAATTGGGCAGAATTTGTCTTGAAGGACTAAATTAAGGGACTGACACAAATTTGGATGGGTAAGGAAACAGAGTAGATCTTGGAAGAAGTGAGGGGACGAATATAATGAAAATACATTGTATGAAACTTGAGGCAAACTATTTAAAATAATAAATAGTAGAAAAATACTACAAAATTATTTAATTCCATTGATGATTTAACTGTAACTAAGATCAGTTCTTAGACTCTAACAGTGCAATGCCCACTTATGCTCTACATTTCTTTGTCAAAACAAAGCAAAAAAAGTAATATACTCAAAAAAGGTTAATGAGAGGAGTAAGTCTATTTTATTTCCAATAATCATCACTATTTATTCAAATTGCTAACTTTTTACACAGCAGTAGTTGCTACCTGTCAAGTTTGAGCCAAGATTTTTGGCTAGCACTCTTACATATATATCTGATTATTAACAAACAGGCTAATAAAGAGGGAGGAAGTCACATGAACATCTTGTATCTAAGTAACTGCTATGTATGTATCTAGATACATACTCCTCAACTCAGGAATTATAGTTGTCCACACAGCAGCCAGTTCAGAATGCTAAAACAAGAAAGATGTTCTACTGTTTTCCACAATTTTATTCATTCATCAATTTTCACAGGAATTTACTGAAGCACTAATTACAAGTTCATTGTGTAGATAGATGAAGAATTTTGGCTATACAAAAATGTAACTTAAAATGACATGGATCTACAAAATTATGTGAATGACCAAAATCCAAAACTGTGACAATACTGAACGTTAGCAGAAAGTGGGACAACAGGAAGTCTTATTCGTTGTTGATGGAAATGCAAAATGATTCCACTTTGGAGATGTAGTAGAAGTGTCTTTAAAATCAAATCATAAAATTCAACAGTCATACTACCTGGTATTCACCCAAAGGAACAATTATATGTACATGAATTGATACATATATATTTTATTTGAAAAAACTACCCATAATTGTTAAAACTAGCAAGCAGCCAAGATATCCTTAAAAAAAAAAAGATGTGTAGACACATAAATTGTGGTAGTACATCTATACAATAAAATATTAATTCATGTTAAGAGTAAACAGGCTGTCAGGCTATAATAAGACAAAAGAAAACAACTGGAAAACCTATGAACTATATGATCCTAACCTCCAACAATATTCAACAGTTTTCAACTTGTGTCATTCTTGCCCATTAATAGCTCTTCTAATGTCCACACCTTCCCTGAAAAACTATTTTGAAGTATTTATAGGTATCCCTTATTTGTTTACTCTATACATACTTTGACAGTCTCTTCTAAAAGTCCCTATGTAAAAATGCATAACCACTCTAATCCTCAAACTTACAAACATTTCCTGTTTCTTAAAAATGTCTCATACCACTATTTTATAATGTCTTCATTTGGACACAAATAACATCCATACGTTGTAATTGTTTTTTTGTTGTTGTTTCATTACACTAGAATTGAACCTTGGGACTTGGGCATGCTAAGCAAGCACCCTGACAACTGAGCTATATCCCCAGGTCTGTTTTTATTATGTCTTAATCGATAGAACATTGCCCTCCTCTTACAGTGATCTATTTGATGGAGTCACTGGGTCATGTATTCCACATGGCTTGCCTCAGGCTACACATTATTGACTGACTCTGTGTTGCTCGTAACCTGCACCTCTGTCTACTGCAATTACTATAAACTGGCAATTAGGCATAAAGGCTTAAAAGGGTTTTACTTGGATTTTTTCCCCAGTATTCATGTCTTATAGGTAGTATTGAATATTGAATATATTCCTCATTGATCTATTTAAATGCAATATCTGTCTGTCTTGTTCTTTTGAAGTCAGTTATAATTTATAAATGATGCCTATACTCATTATTTCCTCAAAGGTTTCAAAATTAGTAATGTTTCAACTCTTTCATTCTTTTTTCCATGCAGTCAAATATAGCGGTAATGAGACCTTTCTCTCATCAACATTATCTGCAGACACGGTTCATGAATAGGCTGGATACACACTTGATATGTTCTTCTGCTTGTCAGTTATCAACACGATGGTCAATATATCTGCCACAACTCTACATAGGCATCCAGTATCATCATAATATAAGTGCAAATGGATATATTTAAGCATATTTGATGCACTTCAGTCTGCTGTGTTTGTTTTCTTTTGTTAAGAACTTAAATTCATGCTATAGAAGATGCTTCTAGATTATGGTTTATTTTATGATGTGGGATTTCCCCCTCTATATGCTGTTAATATGTTTTATTGTCATTGGTTAATAAAGAAGCTAATTTTGGCCAATTACTTAACAGAGGAAAATCCAGAGATGTACAGAGAGAGCAGGCAGAGTCAGTCAGAAAGATGCCGGGCAGCTGCAGAAGGAGACAATCAGCCAGAACCTTACCAGTAGGCCATGAGCCCCGTGGTAAAATATAAAAAAATAGAAATGGGTTAATTTAAGATGTAAGAGCTAGCTAGAAATACACTTAAGCTATTGGCCAAACAGTATTGCTATTAATATAGTTTCTGTGTGATTTTTTTAAGGTCTGGGAAGCTGGGAAATGAACAAGTCTCCTTCTACTTCAACTTTACATACTTCTCTTGTTTGTGATCCTTGATTCTGTTTGTTCCTGTGTATGTTTTTGGTGTATGAATCTATGAAGTGACTTTGTTTTTGTTTTGTAGAAAAAAAAGCTGCATCATGTCCCATGACTCCACCACTTCTGGTTTACACTGTTGGATTTCATTTATTTTCCTCCTCATCTTCTTTATCTCACTCTGAAAATCTTAATCTGCAACAATGTCAATAAACTTGATAATTTTATTTACCTTTACTAAATTTATTTTTATTCTATGTGTTTTGCCTACATGCATGCCTGATGCCCACAAAAGAGGATCCCCTGGAAGTTGAGGTGGTGATGGTTGGGAGGCACAATGTGATTGCTAGGATAGAACCTGGATCCTCTAGAAAAGCACCCATTATTCTTAACCAGTGAGTTGTCTCTTTGGTACTTAATTTTATTTCTCTTAAAGTATGTATATAAGTGGTTCTTCTGCATAACAATGCACAGGACAATGGGATGTATCAGCTGGTGAAGTCTTTATTGTACAAATCCAATGACCTAAGTCTGGTGCCTGGAACCCACAGTGAAAAGAGAGAACCAATTCCAGAAAGCTGTCCTCTAGCCTATGCACATCAACCATGGCAAGTGTGCACCTGCTCAATCTCTCTCTCTCTCTCTCTCTCTCTCTCTCTCTCTCTCTCTCTCTCTACTGATATTGGTAGATATTGATATGGTATGTAATATATATAGACATATATATCATACAAATCATACAAGACCATTATATAAATAAATAAATTAAGAATATTACAATTACTAAAAGTATGATTGTTAAGCTTCTTACTGTGTCTTCACCAGCGATTTTGTCTTTAGGATAGCTCATGGGAAAGACAGATAAACTGCCCTTAGGTCACTAGCATAGGCCATTTCTGTGTGGTTATACACCAGTTTAGTGCTGACAATTTCACCCACTTGATGCTTTGAACTCAAATTTTCTATTATAATTAGGTGAATTATTAGTAGTCAAACATGAAAGAAAGTACAGTCAACTGAAATCTAAGTTCTCCTTCCGTGAACTTCAAAAACCTATCCAACCACACAATCAAGAAAAACCTAAGAGATCTGCTGGCTTGCAGATCTAAATTTGGAGATGTAATTTATGAAGCAATATTGATGTAGGTGTTGCTTTCTATGTGTTGCTTTCATTGGTTAATTAATAAAGAAACTGCCTTGGTCTTTGATAGGCCAGCCCTTAGGTGGGTGGAGTAAACAGAACAGAATGCTGGGAGAAAGAAGCCAAGTCAGTCAGTCGCCATGATTCTCCCACTCCAGACAGACACTGGTTAAGATCTTTCCTGGTAAGCCACCTTGTGGTGTTACACAGATTAATAGAAATGGGCTAATCAAGATGTGAGAATTAGCCAATAAGAGTCTAGAACTAATGGGCCAGGCAGTGTTTAAAAGAGTACAGTTTCTGTGTAATTATTTCGGGCATAAGCTAGCTATGCGGGTGGCTGGGTGCCGGGGACACAGCCCCGCCGCTCTTATTACTCACTTTTAAGTACAATATTTTACACTCACTTTTAAGTACATATTTTTTAATTTGTGATCGTCACAACAATATACAAGAAGAGTCACCATTCCTGTGTATAGCTGGACAGAATTCCAGTAGAGATCTACTATGCAACACAAAGAGTTCCTGATGGATGAACTGATCTGTTCCTTTTGTGATGATAACAATCATGCTTAACCAACTTAAGCATGTGATGTTCGTGATGTTCCCATATCTCGGCAAGTTTGTTTTGGTAAAGAATAAAATAGCATTTATAGACATGAATGTAAATATATATCAATTAAAATATGAAATATATAAAAAACGGGCAAATATTTCTGAAGGCAGAATGTGTAAATTGTGACGTACATCTGTAAGTTTACCCACAATTAAACAAAGAGCCAAAGAATTGAGAACAATGGAAGAAAAGGATGAAGGCATAGAATAAAGTGAAAAGTTTCAGGCAATAGTGATGGGAACATCGGAAGTAATGTGAATCCCGGCAAAAGCACTCTTTGAAGAATTGGTTGTTGTGAGCATTCAAAACTTATGGAAACCTAAATCATCAAAGTGAATAGGCAAATACCACATGGTTAAACTAAAATGTAAATTGAAATTCTTACTAAACACATAAGAGGGTACACAGTGACAACAGGAGGACCTGAAAGGAGACTGGAAGACAACACACACAGAAACACATCTGATACCAGCTTTCCTGGGTGCAATAGCAAAACCAAGAAGCAAAGTGAAACAACATATTCAGAACTGACAAAACACAGCAGTAAAGCTAAAATTGAACACGCAAAATACAACAAAAAGCTAGCATTGCCTAAAGAAAGAAAATAAAAATATTTTATTTGAAAACATTCCTTTGGAATTTCATCACCAACAGGCCTCTGAGAAGAATGAAAATCTAAAAGATACATGCTTGAAGATAGAAAATATTTACTGAGAAAAGCCTAATATGAACACGGAAGGTTAAAAAGTAACCATTGTGAACCTATATGGGTAAATATGAATATGCAGAAAATAGTAGTGTGGATTTATGGGCATATGAAAGTAAAAGTCTATTGAAACACTAGACAACACCATAAAGCATTTGTGAAATGCATTACTTAATTAAAGTTTTCTAACCAGGCTGTTCATTTGACAGGAAGGAGAATAAGGCTATTGATTAGTTTTAGAATGAAGTGTGTTTTTTAAAATTACTACAGCAGCAATCGATTACATCAAAATAGAGAATGTAACTTTCAAACAAGTAGAAAAATTGACAGTAAAACTATTATTTAATCTTAAATTAAATAAACGAGAGGAAAAATGGAGATCAACCACACTACCTAGAGACAGGCTAAACAAATGGACTAGACAAAACAAGATTAGGACAGTCCAAATATTTTTTACTGTTTAAACTTGTTTATTCAAGAGAAAACAGATTCCAAATGTTTTAGATGTGACTCTGTATTACTTATGAAAGATATTTTTAAAGCTAATGAAAAAGAATCAGAAAGTAGTTATGAGGTGATACTAACTAAAATTAAGTTACTATTTCTTTTGGGCAATTAAAACTAAGGCAAAGGCAATATCAAGGGCAATCCACTTGAACTGTTGCCAGGAAAATAATATAACTTCTACATTCACAAAAAAAATTGAAAAATTATAAAGTTATAGAATCACTACCATTGTGAATGAACCATACCTATTATCAATAAAAATAGCCCATCTAAATAAAAAATATTTGAACAGCACGATTAATATGACAATTATATGATCAAAGGGCATATCAACCAAAGCACCTAACATTAAAAATACACTCATTTTTCACATAAGTGTATATTCATAAAAACTGCTACATAATAAGCTATGAAATAAATCACGCATATGTATATATACATGCATACTCAGAAAACAAAATAAAGTGTAAAAAAGCATAGAACATGTTACATAAGATTAATGCAATTAATTTAAAGCAGAAAAAACACTAGGCTGGCCCCTCATTCTCTTATCTGAACTTTTCTTCCAACCAGGTCCTATGTATCTGGCACAAGAATGTAGTAATATTTCATTTATATTTTAATAAATAAAGCTTTTCTGAAGTTCAGAGAGTAAAACAGTCACACTGATCTGCCTTACAGACCAGGCAGTGGTTGCACACACCTTTAATCTTAATAGTCACACTAGTTTGCCATAGGAACCGAGCAGTAGTGGTGCATGCCTTTAATCCCAGCGCTAGAGAGTAGTATAAAACAGGTGGAGGCAACACTCACTCACAGTCTCATTCTGAGATTCCTGGAGGCAAGATTGCCATTTTGGATTGAGGTAGAGGTAAGAGCCAGTGGCTGGTTGTTTTGGTTTTCTAACCTTTAGGTTGAACCCCAATTTCTGTCTCTGGGTTATTATTAATCATGCTACACCACAGTCTACCCTATTGAGTCTACCGGATTCTCTCTCTCTCTTTTTTTTTTTTTTTTTTTTTTTTTTTTTTTTTTTTTTTTTTTTTTTTTTTNGTTTTTCAAGACAGGGTTTCTCTGTGGCTTTGGAGTCTGTCCTGGAACTAGCTCTGTAGACCAGGCTGGTCTCGAACTCACAGAGATCCACCTGCCTCTGCCTCCCGAGTGCTGGGATTAAAGGCGTGCACCACCATCACCCGGCTTACCTGATTCTCTTTTCATGTACCTTCTCCAATCCCCCCATCTAGCATGGGCCGCATACGAAGACTCCCAACATAGATCTGCCCCAACCCCCTAGACCTATATAACCTATATAACATCCAACCTCAGCCAGGGTCAAGCACAGTGAGTTCACTTGATCCTCCCCTTTATGCAATCTCCCAACCCTCTGCAGATTTAGCTCTGGCCCCTTATCTATTGCCCTGTCCTAATCTGGTCAGAACCCCCTATGCTATACCCAATCTGGCTCCTGCCAGGACTCTTCCCACATCCCTACACCATATAGGACCCTGACATGCTGAATCAAAACAGTCTGTACTGTCTGGTCCTATACTTCTTGCTCCACAGTCTACCTGGGTGAGCCTACCTTATCCTCCCCAAACACCATATCTACCTCGTGTCTCACATCCTGTGACCCAGCCCAGTCTGGATAACTCTGATGACACTACCCCAAAACTCCAGGCTTGGACCAGGATGGACATCCTGCATGTCTATCTAGCTTCCTATGACCACTTAGCTTCTTTTCATCTAAAACATAGCCAACCTTAAGGGACAAAAATAAAATAACAAAGACAAATCCATGATTTGAAAACAAAAACTAATAAGAAGATAGAGCCATGAAGAAGAAATCAAGATGAAATGAAGTTGGAATTGAAAAACTCAATAACCCAACTATAAAGCTCTAGAGAAAACCTTACAAAATGGAATAGATAAAAAAGAAGATAAAATACCAGACTCAAAGATAAGGTAGGGCAACTTTACCAAACAGGCAAAGAACATGAAAAAAAATAAAAATAAAATAAAGCATACAAAAGGAACATGCATAAAAGGTGGGACACCATAAAAGACCAAACATAGGACGAGGGGAGAAAAAAAAATCCCATATGAATGATGTAGACCAGTGTGGGAGCCGAGTATGCAGAAAATTTTCCACGTTTGTCTGATGCTCCAGTAGCTGTGAGATAACTGGTGCATCCAGCTTCTTCTGACACAGGAGGTGGTTGCCTAGCTCCTCTGACAGTAAAGCAAAGCCAGCACCATCCTGAAAGTGGTCAGGATATGCTAAAGTCATTCTGCTCCTTCTATTGTAATGATGAGGTCACCTGGGGAAGAGGTGTTTTCAGCCTAGGTGATAAAATGGAATAAGCAAAACATAACAAGTCATTCCCTGTTACCTAGGAAACAGAATGCAAATGAAGCTTTTGTTATCTTTCCCCTTAGTTTACATTGATATAAAAGCTGTTTGCAAAATACACGAGGGTGATTTCAGGATTTGAATGATCACTGAATCTCCCTTCCCCATACTGTCATGTGAATTGTGTCTTTAATATTCCCACACCTCTACGCTGGTAAGAAATATTTTATGTTGGGACTGGAACCCGACAGACCAGATGTTCGATAAGATCATAAAAGAAAACTTCCCCAGACTAAGAAATTATATATCAATACAGATATAAGAAGCACACAAAAGTCCAACTAGACAAGACCAGAAAAGAAACACCCCAGGGCACGTCATCATTAAAACATTAGGTGTAAAGAGTAAAGAAATATTGAAAAGTGCAAGAAGGAAAAAAATCATTGTATTAAAAAAAATTCTTAATATAAAAAAGGTCCCAATCAAACGGGACCAGGAAATAAGCAGGTAATGTTTTCCTAATATCTGTCAAAACTGACTTCAACTAAAACTAATCAAAACAGATAAAGAAAGACACTTTATTCTAACCAAGGCAACAATTAACCATAAGACATTACTGGAGGCATAAGAGAACACCATCAATCCCTGCACTTGGGAGGTAGAGGCAGGTGGATCTCTGTGAGTTAGAAGGAAGTCTGGTTGCTATACACAGTAAGTCCCAGACCAGCCAGGACTACACAGTGAGAACTTTTCTCAAGAATATGGATAAAAGAATAAGAAAACAACATTATTATACTAAACATATGTGCAATAAACTTGGAGACACCAGATTCGGTCAAAAGTATACTACTAAAATTAAAACCATAAGTTGACATCAACACATTAATAGTAGGTGATTTAAATACTACGGTTTCTCCAATAGATTGGATTATCTGCACAAAAATAAAGTTAAATGATTAATGAACATATCACCAAAAAAACCAACAAACATATATTCTATTCTGCAGACATAGAAGCCTCTCTAAAACAGACCACTTCTTGGAACACAAAATAAATCTCAACAGCTTAAGAAAGGTTTAAATAACTCTGTGTATCTTGTCTGATCATAAAGCAAGAAAGCAAAATGGAAAGCAAACAAATCTCTGCAATTATACAAAGTTATGTAGATTAAATCTCATTATTGAATAATGAATGTGTCAAAGAATAAATCAAGAGAGAAACAGAAATTTTTTCTGGAATTAAATTAAAATTAAAACACAATACATCAAAACTTCTGGGATACATTAAAAGCAGTCCTACAAGAGGAAATTATAGTTCTAAGTTCCCATTTTAAAAAATCATCAAAAGCACAAAATGACTTAATGATGTTACTATTAAAAAAAAAAAAAAACAAGGGGCTGGAGAGATGGCTCAGTGGTTAAGAGCATTGCCTGCTCTTCCAAAGGTCCTGAGTTCAATTCCCAGCAACCACATGGTGGCTCACAACCATCTGTAATGAGGTCTGGTGCCCTCTTCTGGCCTGCAGGCATACACACAGAGAGAACATTGTATACATACTAAATAAATAAATAAATAAATAAATAAATAAATAAATATTAAAAAAAAAAAACAAGAATGAACCAAACCCAAATCTAGTAGACAGTGGGAAATAATAAAAGTTAGGGGGAAAATTAATGAAATAGAAGAAAAATTAATAAAACAATGAGTCTAAGAGCTAGTTCTTTGAGATTAGCATAATCAACAAACCCATGGCCAAACTACCAAAATGAAAGAGAGATATGCTCAAATTAGCGAAATCAGAAATGAACAGGGAAACATTACAACAGACATCAAAGAAATACAGAATGTCATGAGGGAATACTTAAATTTTTTTTTTACTCTACTAAGTTGGAAAATCTACAAAAAACTGCTGCCAAACCATTAAAATTAAGCCCAAACAAAACTTCAACAATCAAAACAGGCCTATAATATATAAGAAAGTTGAAACAGTAATAAAATGTCTCCCTACTAAGAAAAGCCCAGACCCAGATGGATTCAGACGAGAATTTTACCAGACTTTCAAGGAAGACTGGAAGCCAGTCATTCTTAAAACATTCAAAAACTAGAAAGGGAAGAAACTTCCAAACTCCACCTAGTAATTCATTATTACTTTAACAGTCAAACCATGTAAAGACATAACAACAACAACAATAATAAAACAATGGGTCAATACCCTAATGAACATAAATTCAAGAACCTCAATAAAATACATTTAAACAGAATACAGATATTATACCAAAAAGATTACCTACCATAAGCAAGTCGTCTTTATTCCAGAGATTCAGGAATGATTCAACAAGTGCAATTTAATAAATATAATAAATTTATAAATTGTCTTACAAACAAAGATCACATAAACATCTCAATAGATGCAGAGGAAGTCTTTGACGAAATCTACCATGTCCTTCTGATAAAAATCCTTGAGAAAGAAGGACATGAGGGAATATACCTCATCACAGTAAATCTATATATGACGAATCCATAGCCAACATCATCCTAAATGGATAAAAGCTTGAAGCAATATCACTGACAACAGAAATGAGACATTATCTTTTTTATCTTCCATTTTCCCTACTCCCTTTCAACACTGCTTTCAAAGCACCAGTTGTAGCAATAAGGCAAGTAAAGGAAATGAAAGGCATACATACTAGTAGGGAAAGATAAAGTCAAACTATCCTTATTTGTTAAAATATGATATTCTACATAAGAGATTCCCAAAATTCTACCAGAAAACTTCTACAAATAATCACCAATTTCAGGGAAGTGCTAGGATACAGAATCAACTTACAAAAAACATGCCTTTCTACAAATACCCAGAGAGGGATATTGTGGACACTCTTCCATTTATCATAGCCTTAAGAAAATAAAATATGTAGGAATAAACCTAATGCAGGATGTGAAAGACCTTTACAATGAAAACTTCAAATCTCTAGAGAAAGATTGAAAAGAGATTGGAAAATAGAAAGCTACTCTATGCTAATGGATCATAATATTGTGAAAATGTTCATTTTACTAAGAATAATTTACAGATTCAAGACAATCCAAATAAATATCCTTATCACAATCTTTGTAGAAATAGAAAAAAACCTATCTTAAAATTCATATGGAACAAACAAACAAAAAATAAGATTGCCAGAAAGAGAAATCCTGAACAGAAAGAGCAATGCTGAAGGTATTACAATTCTAGATTTTAAGATATAATATAAACTTATAGTGATAAAAAACAGTGTGGTAATGACTTAAAATTGATATATAAACCAATTTAACAAAATAGAAGTTCCAAACATTAGTCCACATAACTGTAGTCATCTAATAACTAACAAAGATGCTAAAAAACTACACTAGAAAAGAAATAGTATCTTCAACGAATGGTGCTGGGAAAACCCAAAGTCTACACCTAGAAGAATGAAATTAGACTCATCTCTAGCATTTTATACAAAAAGTAACTACAAATATATCCAAGACATCTATGTAAAATCTGAATCACTAAGACTGCTAAAAACAAAAGAAAACATAGGTGGTATAGAATACACAATACAGGTATAGAAAAGAACTTTCTAACCAGAACTTGATTTGTCCAGGAGTTAGGGTCAATCATTGCCCAGTGCAACCTCATAAAACTAAAAAGTGTCTGCACTAAAGAAATAGTCAATCAGGTGAAGAGAAAGCCCAAAGAATGGAAGAGAATATTTTCCAGCCAAACATCTGACAAGATTAATACCTTTAATATATAAAGAGTCAGGAAGACAAATAACCTATTCAAAAATGGCTACAACTGTAAACAGGAAGTTCTCTAAAAGAAGAAATACAGTTCAATAAGAATGTTCATCATTCTTATCAGTTTTGGAAAAGCAAAGCAAACAACTTTGAGGTTTCATCTTACCACGCTCAGAATGTGAAGATCAACAAAACTGATAACAGTTGCTGGGGGGACTGTGGAGAGTGCAAATTCTCATTCACTGTTGGTGAGACTGCAAATTGGTCCAGTCACTCACAAAATCAGTGTGGCCAATTCTCAAAAAGCCAAAAGTAAATCTACCACATGACCCAGCTATACCACTCCTTGGCATACCCCCAAGGGGCCAAGAATCCTACTCCGCAGGTGTTTTCTCAGTCAAGTCCATTGCTACTCTATTGACAATAGCTGGAAAAAGAAAACAACCTAAATATCCTTCAGTTGAGAAATCGACAATGAAAATGTGGTAAGTATACACTATGGGATACTATTCAACTGCAAACAGGAGAAACAATGCAATTTTCAGGTATGTGGATGGAACTAGAAAAGATCCTATTGTGTGTGGTAACTCAGACCCAGAAAGACAAATAACATAGCTTCTCTCTTGTTTGTGGCCGCCAGCTTCAAGTCTCCAGAGAAGACTATTGTAACCTGAAACAACTGCAGAAACCAGAAAAGTTAAAAAGGAACACGGAAGGGAGCATTACAGAAGGGACTGGCAGAATACAAGTGATTCCGGGGATGGCTTCAGTACTGGAGGGGAAAAAGGAGGTCAACACAGAAGGTGAAGGATGGAGGAAGGAAAAATAACAGAAAGGAAATCTTAAAAAGCAATAATGATTTTTTTATTTACCAAGATTTTTATATATAATACATATATGTGTACACTTATACATACAAGTTGAATGAAATTTTTCAAGACTGACAGTGAAGTCCCCAAGTCATAGATCACCTAATAAAATCCCCAACCCCAGTGCTAAAGTTCCTAATATTCAATTTGGGAGCTAGAGAAACGGCTTAACAGCTAAGAACACTTACTGCCCTTCCAAAGAACATGAGTTCGGTGCCCGGCACCCATGTTGGTTATATGTATTATTCTAGCTTCAAGGCATTCAGTGCCCTCTCTGGACTCCTGGATAATCACACCCATATGGTACACACATAAATAGATAGATAGATAGATAGATAGATAGATAGATAGATAGATAGATAGATAACGTTAAAAAATGAAATGCTAAATTTAAAACTAGAAAGATTTAATATTTTAAACACATCTTTTTTTCAAATAAATCTATTAAGTAAGAGTAATTCTAGTTAAATAATAACAATTTGGCATCAGTATGAATGTTATTGAAAACAGATGAAGGAGAAAGAGCTAACAGTTTAGAAACATATGGACACTGTGAATCAGTACGGTGGTGAGAGCTAATTCAATACATGATGCTGACACGATGCTTATGTACTTGGAAAAGATGAGATTGGATCAAGTCTCCCATGATAGGAAAGATAATTCCAGATGAAATAGAAACTCAAATATGAGATGGAGCTAATATTTCAGATGAGTGGTAAAAATGATGATCTATGAAATTGAAAGTATATAAATGTAACGATTATTACACTGAGGTTTTATAGCCTGGGTGCCTGGGGAAATATGTGAAGCATGAGTACACCAGCATTATCCCACTTACAAAATATTAAATAATAAAAATTTGGAACAACTTTTCTTTCAACATGAACACAGTTAAATGTGTTACTATACAATGAAATATAGCAGACAAAGGGAAAGAATGAACTAAAGCTTCGCGTATCAGCCTAAAACACCTCTGCAGTGAGGACAGCAGTGAAGATCCGAGCTGGACAAGACATGCCCAGAGGGCTGGGTGACAAGCTAGGGTTTGATTTCTCATCCTGGAGAACAGGCAAATGTCACCCGAAGGAAAAGGAATATATCCTGTGCGTGGACCTAGTCACTTCCTTGTAAAATGCTGTGTATCTAGGGCTAACATACTAAAGAGAACAAAGTAATAATTTGAAGTAGTTTGTCAAAAGTTTTTGAACGCCTTACTTAGGAGCCTGGGCTAAAGAAGCTGTGATCGCATCATATTATAGGAGCTAGGGATATTACCAAGCCCTCATATTTATCTATAGTTTCAGAAATGGAATCAATTTATGAAGCCACTGATTTATGTCATCCAGAAACAGAAAACAAAATAATAATTATCCATGTATTTATCATTGTACAGACCAGAATTTGAAGATACTGGTAAAGATGATTTTGTTTCCTTTTAAAATATTTCTATTTTTGGGTCTGGCTTACCTCACTCAGGATAGTGTTTTCTATTTCCATCCATTTGCCTGCAAACTTCAAGAAGTCCTTGTTTTTTACTGCTGAGTAGTACTCTAATATGTATATATTCCATACTTTCTTCATCCATTCTTCAATTGAAGGGCATCTATACTCACTCATATTTGGTTTCTAGCCATAAGTAAAGGGCATTGAGCCTATAATTCATGATCTTAGAGAAGCTAAATAAGAAGGAGAACCCAAAGAAAAACATATATGCATCCCCCTGAATATTAACCTTCATCAGGCGATGAAAGGAGACAGAGACAGAGACCCACATTGGAGCACCAGACAGAAATCTCAAGGTCCAAATCAGGAGCAGAAGGAGAGAGAGCACGAGCAAGAAACTCAGGACCACGAGAGGTGTACCCACACACTGAGACAATGGGGATGTTCTATCTGGAACTCACCAAGGCCAGCTGGCCTGGGTCTGAAAAAACCTGGGATAAAACCGGTCTCGCTGAACATAGCAGACTATGAGGACTACTGAGAACTCAAGAACAATGGCAATGGGTTTTTGATCCTACTGCACGTATTGGCTTTGTGGGAGCCTAGGCAGTTTGGATGCTCACCTTACTAGACCTAGATGGAGGTGGGTGGTCCTTGGACTTCCCACAGGGCAGGGAACCCTGATTGCTCTTTGGGCTGACAAGGGAGGGAGACTTGATTGGGGAAGGGGGAGGGAAATGGGAGGCGGCAGTGGGGAAGAGACAGAAATCTTTAATAAATAAATTAATTAATTAAAAAAAGAAAAAAGAAAAAAACATTTAGCATCGTCTATTTAAAAAAAAAGAAACTTAGATCCTCTGGAAAAAAATTTCTATTATTATTATTTCACCAGTACAAAGGCGATTCTATGGCACTAGAGGAAGTTCACAATGGTACAGTGTGTGGTCCACCCTAGACTGAGGCACCATACTTGTCAGAATTTAGCAGACCTGTTGACACAAAGTAAGTTGACATATTATTAAGATCCAAAAATACAAATATATTCTAGTGAGTTCTGATCTATTTATTGAACTTTCTTTTTCCCATGTTCTATGTATGAAGAAATATTTACTAGTAATAGTCTTTATGATTTTGCATATATCAAATCTGCTAAAGCTAGATATATAAAGTAACGCAAAGAATTAAAAGGACCATCATTTGGTTATGTTTAAAATTCCAATGAGAACCAACCGACTGAGATTATGATGTGTACTGAGTGCATGCACCTGAAGCCTACTAAATAAAGATTATATAATACTGACTGTACTATATAATAATGATGATGAGATTATATAATACTAATATAACATAATAATAAAAACATATGTAATAGAATAACAAAAATCAATACTGAATGAAGATCTCTCACCCTTACAAAATAAACATGCAGTTTTTTAAACATTGATAAGGTGGTCATGGGTGGAAAACATATTTTAGAGATCCTAGATAACAAAGGTAAAATATTAGGGCAAGATTGTAAGGTAGGTGTAGGGCTCCAGGCTGGTGATGGGCCAGGGAGGGGGGCTGAAGGTGTGAAAACCATGCTTTCTACAAACTAGGGTAGCGTGTATTCATGGTATGTTACACTGCATATTATGGTCAGACTCTAATCCTATGCTATCACTAACACTTAGATGAGGAAAGTGATGTCATGGCTCTTACCTGGTTCCATTGTCCTGACTATACAGTCTTCTTGTCTTTCTTCTCTGCTATAATAGTGAACTCCCTGCCCCCCGCAAGATAAATCTTAAATCATTTCAAGTATTTGAAATAGTAAAATAAATGTCTAGGAAACCAATATTTTTGTTTGTTTATTTGTTTGTTTGTTTTGAGACAGTGTTTCTTTGTAGCTTTGGAACCTGTCCTGGAACTAGCTCTTGTAGATTCACCTGCCTCTGCCTCCTGAGTGCTGAGATTAAAGGCGTGTGCCACCACTGTTCAGTAAAAACTAATATTTTTGTATTTGATCAAATGAAACAATTAAATACCTTACTGTCAAGATGAATTACTACTTTCACTAAAATTAGGATTCATAAAGAGATGCCAAAATATCTCCACAGAATACTGCATTTTATCAGCAATTTCAACACAACACCCCATGAAACCACAGGAGAGATTTTTCTAAATCCAACTTTGTTGACTTCCTCTGACTCAACAGAAGAATACTTATGGAGGAGAGACTTCTTTTCTTGTTGTCTCTTAAAAATTGATTTCTTCAAATCTTCCGCATCTGCCATCATCAGAGAAATGTAAATCAAAACTACATTGAGATTCTATCTTGTTTCAGTAAAAACTGGTTATCATCAAGATATTGAGTTACAACAAATGCTGGTGAGGATAATAGTGTGAGGATCACACTACTATAAGAGATGTAACTTAGTTCAGCCACTATCAAAACCAGCATGGGGTTCCAGTAAAGCCAATGGTAGACCTATTATAGGATCTAGTACAGTACTACTGACCATCCATTGAGATGTGTTTATCAAATCTTTAGAAAGCTCTTGGCTCCAAAGTACAGCAAACTCATGTTGTGGGTGTCAGATTCGGGATTGCAAATCCTTCTGGTACTCAGGAACACTGGACTGAAAAACAAGGTGAATTAAAAAGGACAAATCTCTTGAATTTAGGCTTGAGAAATCAATTGTAGGAGCATAGTCTTGGTGTCACCTGACTTCCTTTAAAGAACAAACATCTGCTGAAGAAGAAAGCCCCTGTGATAGACGATAAATATTCATAATTCCATTTATATGAAACTATAAAAAGAAAGGTGATCAATAGTGACAAAAAGCAGATAGATCAGTGTTTGCTTAGGGTCAAGGCAGAGGGCTTGATGACTGAAAAAGATATATTTGAGAATATTTGAAGTGACAAACGTATAATCTATTGAGTGAACAAACAAGATCATGAAATGATTGCTGAAGTTCCACCCAGCTTCAACTCCACAAAGAGAAGGGATTTCAGAACATTGTAATAGCATCATGATGCTCTGAACCAGTCAGACCATATCAGAAATGTCGGGTTCAATTACAAAGAATGAGTGAGTGATACACGGAATGCTTGATAAGAGACACAAGAGGTTCTCCCAAAGCATTGGATAGGAATACTAACAACCATCATAGAACTTTCCAGATCCTTGAGGCATCACAACACATGAGAAAATTAGAAGCAGACTCATGCTGTATTGAAAATTAGAGTTGATGCATGTAAATTGTAAAGAAGCATAAATACCTCAAGATACAGAAGTCTAATTTCTCTGCTAGTTCATCTGGTCTGAATTATCTCTTGCTGCTCCAGGTGGCCTGTCACTGGAAGTCATTAAGTGAATAAACTGTACAGATGTCTCCAGGGAAGTAGAAGCCAATGTCACTGTCTAGAGACTTGAGAAAATGAAATTTGACCCAGCCCTAGTGGTGGAAAATATATGAAGAAGATGGTAGGGTTAGGAGAGAAGTGGATGATGGGAGAGAAGCCCTGGCCATAAAATGATACAATGATGTGAAAGTCAGAAGTAGCTGGATAGGCTCGATACCCTCAGAAACCAATCTGACTAAAATACGTTACTCTTAAGAGAAAAAAAAAAGCATAGAAATTAACCCAGAAAAAATAAGAAGGACCTTGACATTAAAACAGGAGCTTCAATAGTTGGTGATAATGAGCCAGCTATGGAGGGCAGCCCTTTCAAATGCTTCTCACAGTAGAATGTCTGACTTCCCCATTCACATCCCTAACAAAGGAGGAAATTTTAGGGAGGCAGCCCTGCAGTTTGCCTCTGAGATTCAGAGGGTAGATCACATCTGTAAAGAATTAAAAGGGGAGAAAGTGAGGAGTACTGGGTGGGTGGGGGGAGCAAAGACTCAAAATAGAGGGCTATTGTCAAGTCCAAAGCCTCATGTGATCTCTGTGACTAACAGGACACAAAAGTGGCAGCTTCACAAGAAAGAGAAGTATAAATGATCAACATTAGTGGAGGCAATCAGAGGAGAAAAAGAAATGAGAAAGGGGTCTCATGGAGAAAGGTAGGGTGTTGACGAGACTCTCTGGGCCCAGCTAGTCCCAGCCATGTACTTCAGGCCTCAAGCTAGTGCATCCCAAGAGAGTGCTCAAGCTTCTGAGGAGCATGTATTGTGCCTTTGTGTTTCCTTGTGGTTTTTGAGAAGAATGAATTCTCTGCTTCGTTGAATGCAGTAGTTGAAAACAAGTGAAAATTAAATGTTGACTCAGTCTAATTAAAGTATGATTCTCAGTGCAGTGTTGGAGAGAATCAGAGAGTAAAAAGAGACTTATTAGACTCATATATTTGAAGCGATATAGAGATATTTTTATGTGCAATGTATATGGAGAAATTTGGCTCCAAAATGTCCTTATGAGTCAGCTATGTCATAAAAGAAACAGTTATGACAGTTTTATTGTAGCCTAGAGATTATTTCTTTTGCATTAAAAGTTCTAGCAGCTGGAATTACCTGCCAAAGAAATTAAATTCCTAAAGCCTGAGGCAGCAGAAACAAAATCCAAACATTTTCCCATTATTGTTTAGGTAAACATTGATGTCTTATTCAAATATTTCTATGTGTAAAAATATATTTAAAATTTCATCGGCATTTAAATGGATTCAAATAAAACTGAATTCTGATCTATTCAACATATTGATAAATTTGATATGATAAATGAATTTTATTGGTAATGGAGTGGCCATGTTGTGAGAGAACTAAGTGTTCCAACTTTCAAAAAATGTAATCTAGTACATCATATATAATTTGATCCTATCTTTAACTTCTAGGAAGATATTTTGTAGTCAATAAGGAGAAAATAGGAGAGAATCAGCACAAAATGTTTGAGGAACCAGAGTATCTTCCAATATTGTAGACAATTTAAATGTTTTCTAATAGAGAATGAAGGAATCAAATAAATCATAATTCATATATAAAGTAGAATGTTAGGTAACTATTTGAAAAGATGAACCTGTTGTATGTTAATATGTGTCATATTATTGTATTAAATAAAATAAGATAGGGATGAACATACAAAATTCTATGCTAGAATAAAGATTTAGCATGCTTCAATTTAAGATGAATTATACTTATGGAAATTTCTGGAAGGCCATTTTTAGTTGTTAAATATGTCTGGGTTGGATTATATGAATGTTTTCACTTTCTAGTCCATAAAGATAGGCTTTAACTTTATGAATTCTGAGTTTATACTGTGATCAGCTAAACAATTTGATGTAGCAGACGCTAATAATAATCCCTAAGGGAATCAGCAACCATACAAGCAGGTGGCTGAGGCAGAATGTAGTCAAGGTTGTTAGCATTAAGAAGTCTAATGTCTTTGAAGCTGGATAATGGCATGTGTCACCCTCATGCATAGCAATGCCTGCCGAGTGACTTAGAAGACATAATAAGTCCTATTATAATTTAAATAAAGAATCCAGACAGTGATGGACAGTGGGCATAAAGAAGTGTCATAAATTTCAAATGACAGTGGTTTATTTTGGTGAAAAGTAACAGACAAAGAGCAGAATGAGCAAGCTGCCGCATAACCAGGACACTCTTGGCCCTGTTATTCAGGTGATGAGAGGATCCCAAAGCCAGAGCAAATACGGAAGAAAGACCCTGCTCTTGTACACACCTGGTGTTCAGGAAACGTGGAGGCAAGATTCCTCGATCTTTGGAAAGAGTTATTGAAAATCTACCACAGACCAGTTACTATATCAGCTCTTGAACAACAATTTATTACCTACAAAAAGGACAAGGGAAATTCATGGGCTAGATGAGAAAACAAAGAGACAATAAAATGGAGATAAAAGCTCATGACAGGACAGCCTGTTTAGGCCCCTACTTCTTTTTTCACCATGATTAAAGACATTGATGATGGTGATAAGGTTTGTATCATAGGGACATTCTGCAGGTTACAGGGACAAGAGCAATAATGAATGACTGTCTTTAAAATGCAAATTATTGAATACAGAGAAATAGAAAGGTCATGGTATAAACATTATTCTAAGAGCTAGTGAGGCTGGGTTTTGTCCTGGCTAGATAAATTGCCATCCTCAGCCTTGCATTCAGAGCGTGGTCTATCAACACTGGGCTTAGAGTTAGCTTGGATGCTAATCTGGGTGTTAACTTGATGAAAGCATAAAGTATGAAACTCTAATCCTGACTGAATCAGAATCTGCATTTTCACAAGTTGTGAAAGTGGTTCACAATAATATTTCACTTTGAGAAATACTGATCTATAATGGAAGTTCCCATAAGACTCAACGGACTCGACAGGCAAAGTAGAAATGGAGCTATGACCAAGAAAAATCTAGGAACTGTTCCTCTACAGAGTCTACACAGCAAAATATTGAGCTCTTTTTAGGGGAAAGAAATGGAGAAACATTTCCTCTGTGCGTCTTTAGAGAAAACAGAGTGATGGCATATAAAATAGGACCGTAAGAAAATTAACCTAGAGTGCCACCGAGCCGGAGCCCGAGCCGCCGCCGCAGCCTCAGCCGCGGGCACTATGGCATCTGGAGTCACAGTGAATGACGAAGTCATCAAAGTCTTTAATGATATGAAAGTAAGAAAGTCTTCCACACAAGAGGAGATCAAAAAGAGAAAGAAAGCGGTTCTCTTCTGCCTGAGCGATGACAAAAGACAGATAATTGTAGAGGAAGCAAAGCAGATCTTGGTGGGTGACATTGGCGAGACTGTAGAGGACCCCTACACATCTTTTCTGAAGTTGCTACCTCTGAATGATTGCCGATAAGCTTTGTACGATGCCACATACGAAACAAAAGAGTCTAAGAAAGAAGACCTAGTATTTATATTCTGGGCTCCTGAGAGTGCACCGCTAAAAAGCAAGATGATTTATGCTAGCTCTAAAGATGCCATTAAAAAGAAATTTACAGGTATTAAACATGAGTGGCAAGTGAATGGCTTGGACGATATTAAGGACCGCTTGACACTGGGAGAGAAACTGGGAGGCAGTGTCGTGGTTTCCCTTGAGGGAAAGCCGCTATAAAGCAATAGCCAAGTGCCATTCGATGTTAAGGGGCTTCCATTTCTCCAGCTCAGTCCACTGGAATCGTATTGGGTTTTGGTTTTTGTTTATTCCCTTTGCACTGGGCCCTTTCAACACAGTGAATGAATGAATGAATTTAAGAAGCCTGTCAGTGATTGCCATTAGGCTGTTTAATATGGTTACTTTTATGTAGAACCCAAGGAATGCCTTCCCCGTCTTATTTTAGCCAAAACAGCTGGTTCCATGCCTTCCTCGCAGTGAGCACTACAATGGCTGTGTTGTCAATGTGAATAGCGTAGAGTACTACAAAGGGTAAGCTAATTGAATGCCTTGAAAGTATTATCCACTGGTCATATGGCGAACCTTTCTTCAGTATTATTTATAGTTGCACTTGACTACAGTTCCCGAGGCTGGAGCGTTTGTGCCCTCACCTGCCTTGGCCAGCCTGTTTCTGTGACCTGGCAGCACAGATTTAACACTATGCGTTAAGAGCACTTTTTTTTTTAAATACGCTTAATCCCTTAAAAAGAATGCCAATTAAGTTTCATTACCTGTCATTGATTTGTCCTAATACCTCAGTGTTCATTCCTCTTACCTGCATATTTTCTTCAAAGAAATAGCTGTGTTGATGTCTTTGGTCTCCCATTGAGAATACACTACTGAATAAATGTAGGAGTTTTATGTTTACCATATGAGTCTTGAAACACTACAGATATTTTAAGTATCAGTCATGGTGACAATTTCTGTATAAAAGAGCCTTAAATGGAACATTGTTTTGAGATAAAATTCCCTACCCTCACAAAAGTGGCCACGTCGCAATAAAAACTGTGGCATATTACAAAAAAAAAAAAAAAGAAAAGAAAAAGAAAATTAACCTAGAGAGACTGTGTATGTCAGGAGATTTTTGCGCCTAGCAAGAGGAAGAGTTGATGAGAGCTCCATGATCTGTTGGAGCTTATGATCTGTAGGAGATGGATGCTGGTATTTTGATGCTGTTTGTCTAAATCTCCGTGTGCTGAAAATTGGAACTTGGTGTAATGCTTCTCAAAAGTGGTGGTACGGCAGAAGAGCATGCTGGAAAGTGAAGTCAAATGAGTATATGAAGGAAATCGTTTGGTGAACAGAAAAACTAGAAATTGCACCGATGAAAGACAGTATGAACTAGAGAAATTATCAAAAAGAACATACTGCACAAATGAGCTATAAGGGTCCAAGTACCCAGGGCACAGGCAGCACTGAGCTTCCAAACTTGCTCTCAGCTTTGAGCCCCTTCCTCTCTTGGAAGATCTTTCTTTCCTTCCCAAGAAATTATCTCTGATTCTACCCCTGTCCTTCTACTCCTGGACCATTTTTTCCTCTGGAAGCAAGAATCTGGGAATAGCAATGGGTTTCTGCTGGACTCAGATACACCTGCAATGATAAGACTTGCAAAACGTAGAGGACCTCTTAGGAGACTGGGTCAGGGCTGACCTTATGGTATGACTCAAGCTAGTCTGTCAGAGTTGTTAAGTTCTTTAGAGGTGGACAAATTCTCATGTATGTAAATTGTTAAAAGGAGCCTGCCCCCTTCTTTGTCTCTTGTTTTTTTTTCCTCTCTCTCTCTCTCGATATGACCTCTCCATGCTATACGTATTCCTGCCATGGGTACTTAGTGAGACTCCCCAGACTCTCCAAACTAAGGGTAGCTCTGTGAGAACAAAGGAAGCTACCCTGAGAGGAGACACATGTAAGAGGCTGGTTCCAGGCTCTTAGATATCCAGACTTTGAACTAATAAACTTCTTTCTCATATAATGTGCCCAGACTTTGATATTTTATAATAACAACCCAAAGGTCCTAAGACAAGGACATTCTGATTTATGGAGAAGCATGCACACAAATTTAGACTGTGCATATCAGCTTGAATCAGAAAGGTCACCTACAGTCAGAATACTTGGGAACCGCAAAACTTATAACCATAGGATAAGTAAGTGACCGTATCACTGATATTAGAACCCAAAAAGGAAGGGTCACTAGAACTTCTGATACTTATTATACATTGCAACTCTATCAAGGAAGATTCACTCCACACTCTTTCAGATTCAAAACGAAATTGCAAGAATAATCCTATATGGAATACTAACTTTTTTCAGGATAGTCGTGATTTGTGGCCAGTAGAATATGTTTTATTTGAAAGTCATATCAGTTTCAGTAGGGCCATAAGTGCCTGTCAAGATCCAACTTCAACTGACGTAAAACCACTCCAAACTAAGGGTAGCTCTGTGAGAACAAAAAAAGCTACCCTGAGAGGAGACACATGTAAGTCAGCACCCCAATATGTGGAGTGTGTGACTAATGACCATGTACATGAAAGAAAATCTTGGCTCTGTCTTGTGAAAGCACCTTCCTACTAAGGCATGCCTGTTCTTCCTAGATTTGTCTTTGATTCACGCTTACTTTCCAGGGGCAATGATTATTTTTGTAGAGAGACACAAAATGTCTACCCTTTCCAGACAGCCATGTAGAGAATGCTATATAAACAGTTACTTTGCATTTGTACAGCAAAACAGCCTGACACCATCTTCTTCACCAATGCTACTGTCCTCTCTACTTTCTGTTAGCAGTTAAGAAGTAAGCTAAGTTGTAATTAGAGAAAGTAATTTATGAGTCATTAGATTACAATGTAGGATGGTAGTTAACAGAGAAACAGGTAGGAATCTTACCCTAATGATACGTATAGGGGTACTGAGGGCTTTTTTGTTTTGTTATTTTCTATGCTTCTCTTTTCTGCGCCCTCTCAGAAGAATGCAGTATCTAATAATGTGTGGACATACTGCTCAATTAATTCAGTTCAGATGCTAATGGAGTCCCTCATCTGAGATAACAAATCCTTGTCTTTCTTAGTGCCGCACAATTATAAGTCTAAAAGGCAGGGAGAGGAAAACATCTCTAGATTACTTGTTTTTCATTACATATTCCAAAGAGCAAAGGCCACTCAATTATTTTAGCTCTGTTGACAGTTTGTTTGAATAGAAATGTCATTGCTCAGCCACCAAGCTGCTCACAGGGATAAGTTTGGCAGGAGGGTTCTGAAATTCTTCAAAGGCCTGAGTCAGGGGCGTGAGTGAGGTGACCCCACAGAGCACCTGACTCTGTACCTCCTTGGCATTTACTAGATTCCATCACTCAGAATGATATTCCTAGAATCCTTAGAGAAGCAAGTTACAAGCCAGGGGCCAAGTGGCATCAATGTGATTCGAGGCAATTAAACCTGCATTGAATTCATTATTTAAGTTGCTTACAAGTTATCTTACGTATACATATCTACTTTTTGATTCCATGGGTGTCCATAGAAGGGTAGCCTAGTTATGCTGGAGCAGCAAGTAGAGACTGACAATCCTGAGTCATGCTCAATTCATTTTTGAACTGAAATAACCACTGATTTTTGCAACATCGATTGGATTGAAATACAGATTTGATGTGTTCTTGGAGGGGTTACTGAAATAGCAAAATCATGACATAGCCAAGAGAATTATTTCTGTCCGTGCAAAAATAGATTCAGTCAACTGGGAAGTGACCTGCTTTGTTATTTGGTCATTGTCTATTATATTTGAAATGGAAGTCAATGACAGAACAGTTGATCTAGTGTTCCACATACACAGAACCCAATGTATCTGCTGTGGGCAGGCATTGTTTCTCCAAATTTTGCAAAATAAAATCAATTATCTGTCAAAATTTAGGTAAACATAGGCAACATTTCCAGCATGGATACATGCTTTTGGAGTTCCCAAAAAATGTTTTCAATCAGAAGCTAGAGAGTCAGTAGTGTCAATTCTCACAGCCACCATTATTGTCTACTTGAACAACCTGGTCAAGCATTGTGATTCCTAGATGTCACAGTAACTCTCCAGGTTATGGTAAACGCTCTTTGTCAAGCAAGTATCAAAAAACAAAGAAATTCTATGCACAATTTCCCTTGACAGACATATAAACAAATTTCTATTGTCTTCCTGAATAGAAAACTTGCAGATTGGAGTTCAAGATGTGATATTTTCCCACAACTCTGAAAGCATGTGTGTCATCCTCTGCTTGGATGTGAAGCACACAGCCTTTGGGCAGCCTTAGCATTGGCATGCTTCCAGAACTGACTTTCTGGCTACTTGCCCTTGGGATTCTGAGATGGAGATTGATCGCTACCACAAAGCAGTGTTTTGGGCTTGGCACATTATCTCAGGTGAAGGTGGACACAAACCAGTGTGATGTCTAAGCTTTAATGGGCTTTCTTCTCCTTCACATTTCTTCTTTCAATTGTTTGTGATGTTACACAAGCAAATATTCAGAATCACATCAAGATTCTTGGTGTAGCAGGTTCTGTCTATGTGTTGCTTTCATTGGTTGAATAAAGAAACTGCCTTGGTCTCTTAATAGGGCAGTACTTAGGTAAGCGGAGTAGACAGAACTGGTTGCTGGGAAGAAGGGCAGTCAGAGAGAGCCGCCATGGAGATGCCATGAAGCCACAGTCACATGGTGATACACAGATTTAATAGAAATGGGTTAATCAAGATGTGAAAGTTAGCCAATAAGAGGTTAGAACTAATGGGCCAGGCAGTGCTTTGAATGAATACAGTTTCTGTGTGATTATTTTGGTTGTAAGCTAGCCAGGCAGCCGAGACCAAAAAAGCAGGCCCTCTCTCCTTCAACAGATGATCAAGGGAGATTTCTCTTATTTCTGCCATTTCTAACCACATCATGGATACATTTACCTTGATATATTACCTGGCCTAACAGCAAAGGAGCCCCTAACACCTCAAAGTTATTTAGAATTAAAGTAAGATGATATAAATATTTTAATTAAAAGACACTCACAAATAATATTTAAAAGAGCATATGAAGACAGTAACAGAAAAGCTCATCTTTGTATAACTGATCAATCAATTTTGTCATGTATATCAGTAGTTCCTGACCCAAAATACCCTCTTATATAAAGCCCTAGAACTCTGAGCTTCAGTAACTCTAAACTACTGCATATTCTAGGCTTTCTCCATGAAAAGAGTCTCTATCAGGTTCAGTAGTATCTTCATCAGGGAGTTAGCATCCATTGTCATCTGATATACCCAGTTTTCTATTGCTCTCCTCAACCAAGGCATTTGCATGTGTGTGTTTCTATAGCAACACACAGGTTCTTGTGTACATCTGTCTATTCACAAGTCAGTTTCCCAGAAAATGTCCATGCAATTGGACAGTCGACATGACTCCACTACCTGTGTACCTCTGTTCATAAGACCATAAGCCCTAGAGTGAAAGAATGAATTCATGTTGAATGATATACCAGGTTTGCTTAAGAGTTCTGTCTCCAGTGGGATTTTAAGAAAAATTCCCCTTTCCATCCTTCACACATGCTAGTGGAGGCACAAATTTAATATGGGCTAAAAATATAACTGGACGGTCTTACAAGGGTCATTCATAAGGTATCTGATGTGGGATGAATTCTGGATTTCAAATGTTTTACCGGCAATCTTTGCTACTGGATGTCTCGTGTTTTAAAGTTTCCACTGCAAATGCTCAATTATTGATGAAGAGCACATTTGCACTAACAACCTTGTGTTTGTTGTTTAAACCAGGCCCTCTATCACTTCTCCCTCACATTTGTTAGTCGCTGCCATGTACAAAATTACCACCTTTTAAAAAGGAGGTAGAATATAAGTGTTTGGAGGCAAATGTCATGGGAGGCTAAGGTGTGAGAAGAGGTTGCAAAATACTTCCATTTTTCCCCAGGGAGCACAGAATATGGGCCAAGCCAAATTAGGAGCCTGCTGACTGTTCAGCTTAATATACATATACATGTATGTATGTATGTATGTATGGAAGTATGTGTGTCTTGTGTATGTGTTTATGTATATTATGTCTTTCCTGGAGGCAAAATATTTTACACTATTTAAATTTGCTGCATGCAGTTTTAAATAACTGCCTCCTTCTATGCTGCAATGTAGCCCATTCCAAAAAATATCCAGTCTCTCCCACCAAAGACTAATTTTAGCAATGTCGATTGCGTTTGGTGGGTCACTCAGTCTAGGGGTTTGTAACCCACCCTGCAATCAGTTACTCCAGGGTCACAGGGGGTACTATCTGGAAGAGAATGGGCTAGGAAATAAGGAGAAGGCCATGCTAAGTTTGTCACAGCCTCCGTTTATTAGGGACGGGTTACAGTTTATATAGGGTAAGGAATGGGGGGGGGGCACAGGGGCCTGGACTCTTGTCACGTGGTCCCGCTCACGTAGGCCAGGAGGTTACATTCGGTCAGGTAGGCCAAGCAGTCACGAGTTGCCACACCTAGTTCCCTGGATAGCTGGAATGTGAGGCGGGTTCCGCTAACAGATAACAGCTAATTGGGTGTGAGGCAGGTTCTCTCAATAGAACGACTCTCAACACAATTATAGGTGTGGGGTTCTCTGCAGACTCCCTAAGGCAATGGTTCCTGTAATGATTTTTGGGAGGGAAATGGCTCCTCACATAGCAAAAGAAGACAAGTCAGAGAGAGAGTTCCCCATGTGGGGAAGCAAACGAAGAGGGGAAGAGCAGAAAGGCACACTGCCTCCACATATGGAACTCTCTCCTCTGCAACACAGATGCCAGTGTGGACAGTGATGAGCTGATGAGGAATTTCAATCCAGTGAGGGGCAGGCTCAAACTGGCTTCAAGAGAGGGTCTCTCTACCTATATACAATACCAGAGATGCCCAGAAGGTACAGGGTAATCTATGTGAAAAGGACATGGCAAGGTTAGAGAAGGAGTTTAGAGGAAATAACTAAGGAACTGTGTTTGGCCTGTATCAGAGGAGGAATTAAAGTGAGGTTTGAAGTGCTTAGTTGTCGTGAGAGTTCAGAGTGGTAACCACAGTGACCTGCATTCAAACTTAAGACATCATTTGGACCATGGAGTCATTACCTATGCTATTTCATTGCAAGTTGAATGAGGCTTGTATTGTGCGCTGTAATTCCTATCCTAACATCTAGTTTTAGACTTCTGCAGAATTACATAGCCCATCAGTGCTTCCTTATAAACAGATAAGAAAGGTCAATAAAACTATTACCAGCAAACCCAACTCCAGTCCCTAAGAGACCATCTCTTCCTCAGCTAAATCAAAATGGGGTTGCTTAATCAATGTCCATCAACCAGCATGATTAGACGAGCTCCAAACTGTGAACCTTCTACTTCTAAAACCTAACAAGGAGGAAGAATGCATCTCTAAGATGGTCTTTAAAATGAGCTGCAATGAGCATCCTCATGAAAAGCTCCACTGGTCTTCATCTAACAGAAGATGAGCTGATTTGATACATTCATAGTATTTATTAATGAAGATTCAATTGTATCTTTATGCATTTAATCAGGACACTGCAGGACTATGGGCCAGGGTCACCCAAAGATTTCTAAGGTTGATGAACAGGGTGGGACCACGCACACAGGAAACTTGGTTCTAGGTCTGGTTTTGGCTTAGATTAGCTGGGTTCTTAATGGAAAGTCCGTTCGTGGTCTCATACTTGGTTTTATTATCTATAAAATGAAGAATGTGTACTCTAAAATCATTTTCAAATTTGATGTTCTAAGCCTTAGAGAGTTTTCCTGAACTGTTGTTATTTCATGCTTTAATTTTCATCAAGTCTAGCAAGGTAGGTTCATAACCTCTAGTATGTTAGGTCAGCAAACATAATGAGGTTGAGAAATAGAACTCACATTCCTTCTCTCTTTGCTGCTCCAACTAATATTAGAGACAAGGAAAGACTTTGCTGGTGAAACAGCATGTTCTAAGCGTGTCAAGATTTACAATGCCCTTCTCAAGGAAGAAAGACATTGCCAAGAAGGAAAAAGTAAAACTTTTATTCTGTGCTCCTAGGATTAAACATGTCTCTGGCCGCACTCTCTGCCCACAGCTTTGACATTGGAAGGCAGCGAACAGAATCTTTAGTTTGGTTGTTTTGTTTTGTTTTTATTCATTCCTTTTGTTTTATTTTTTGTTGTCCATACATCATTTCCCTCTGCTCCTCCCACTGCCCTTCTTCCCCAGGTCCACCACTCTCGGTTTCCCTTAAGAAAAGAGTGGGCCTCCCAAGAATATCCACTGAACATAACATAAATATAATAATGATACAATAAGGCTAAGCACAAACCCTCATATCAAGAATCTTATGGCATCATCTTATTGCACTGCAGCAAAGCCTGCAACTCATAGTTCTGCCCTCTAGTGGACAGATTCTCCAGCTGCACGTTTCTGTTTCTAGGCAATACAGTGTTGTGCAACACTGCTTTGACTTTTTTGTGTCCTGGTCTAAGTCTTGCCTGAGATACAGAACCAAAGTATAATTTTTTGAGGATAGAGTCCCAAGGCTGAAAAGTACATGAGGAGCATTGTGGGATCTGATGAGCCCTGGTTCCTGTCTGTTACATGTTATGTAAAGTGGTTGTGTGAAGAAAAATGCAGTTTATATCACACAAGCTTTGTAGAAGGCAAAGCGTTTTATACCTATTTGTTTTGATTACTAGAAAAAAATGATAGGCTATTGAACACCTGAAGCAACATTGGTAAGAAAACACGTAAGCAGATGTCAGCCTCTTTTCGCACTTGTCCTGTGTGAAAGCCTTCAGAGCTTCTAAGTCAACAGCCTTAGGGGAAAATTTAATAACTAACTTCAAAGTCTCTGATACCTAACTGAAGAGCTAAAATGAGTCTTCACAGTCCCTAGGCTTGAGCAAACACACACACACACACACACACACACACACACACACACACACACAAACCAACCAATCAAGTTAAATAATTTCACAAGAAAATACAGCCATTTATAAAAATAACTCACTCTAAACATAAAGACACAAGTAATTTAGCCATAAAAGTAGGGATGATGAAGCTATTTTGACATTAGTCCAACTTAGGATGGTATTCCTTCATAAACACATCTTTCTAGATGTTACTTCTTGGTAAAAATGAATTACTCTACAAAGTATGAGTGGCCACATAGGGGTGTTGTACTATCCATTTTACTTCTCTTTCATTATTCTAAATTATGCTATTGCCTTAGATTATTATGTTCCGCCTCACTTAAAGCATACATTTTTTTCTCCTCCTACGTCCTAAGACACGCACAAGCTTAGCTGCATATATACACAGCAGCCAGCTGTTTTCAGGGCCTTCCTTCTGCTTCCCCAGATGTGTGTCAGGAGCCATTTCCCCCTAACAATCATTACAGAAACCATCACTCTAGGGAGTCTGCAGAGAACCTCACACCCATAGTTATGTTCTATTGACAAAACCTGCCCCTCACCCAATTAACTGCTAATCTTAGCGGAACCCGCCTCACATTCCAGCTATCCAGGGAACCAGGTGTGGCCACTTGTGACTTCTGGCCTGTCTGTCTGAATGTAACTGAGCTACGTGACCGGAACCACGCGGCCTGCCCCTCATCCCTTACCATATATAAACTGTAACCCGTCCCTAATAAACTGAGGCCTTGACAAAGTTGCTTGGCCTCGTTCTTCTGTCTTAGCTCATTCCCTTCCAGGTAGCACCCCTCCGAGACCCTGGAATAACTTGATTGCGGGTGGGTTACTAACCCCTAGACTGAGTAGCCCACCCAA
>NW_026067941.1:4496305-4501390 GCF_014885135.2 Alexandromys fortis | reverse complement strand
ATCACTCTAGGGAGTCTGCAGAGAACCTCACACCCATAGTTATGTTCTATTGACAAAACCTGCCCCTCACCCAATTAACTGCTAATCTTAGCGGAACCCGCCTCACATTCCAGCTATCCAGGGAACCAGGTGTGGCCACTTGTGACTTCTGGCCTGTCTGTCTGAATGTAACCGAGCTACGTGACCGGAACCACGCGGCCTGCGAGATCCCGTACCCTGCCCCTCATCCCTTACCATATATAAACTGTAACCCGTCCCTAATAAACTGAGGCCTTGACAAAGTTGCTTGGCCTCGTTCTTCTGTCTTAGCTCATTCCCTTCCAGGTAGCACCCCTCCGAGACCCTGGAATAACTTGATTGCGGGTGGGTTACTAACCCCTAGACTGAGTAGCCCACCCAACGCAATCCACAGATGTGTTTATCCATCAGCCCGGGCCACACAGGGCATGTGCTCCTCTCTTCAGCACAGTTTTGGCAGCACTTTTGAAATTAGAAGTCCTACTCAGGGGATCCACAAGAAGACATGAAACTCAGCAAATCACTAGATCGTCCTCTCTGGTGATGCTGCATGCTGATGACGAAATGCCACACGCAAGAGTAGGGAGAAAACAGGATGGGCAAACACCAGAAGCAGAATGGTGACAATAAGGAAGGGAAGCTAATTGGAGGGCTATGACAAAGTTCAGGAGCACAGTATATGTTTTTAAAAATCACTCTGTGTGTGTGTGTGTGTATTTGTGTTGGAGGGAATGAGTGTATACCCATATGCATGTACATGCATACACATATACCAAGGCACATACATGGACCCCAGAAGACAACTGTGAGAGTTGGTTCTCTCCTTCCACCATGTGGGTTCTGGATATCCAACTTGTGTTGTCAGGCTTGACAGAAGGCCCCTCCTCACTGAGCCGTCTCATCAGCCCAAGCCATAATCACAGCACATTTACTAAGATGTAAAAGCAGGAGCAGTCATTCCAGTCCCTCAGGAGCCCATGTATCTCACACCTGTCCTTTTGGCCCACATAAAAACTCCAGCAAGCTCAGAGACTTAGAGTTCTGAGACTTCAGTTTCTCTGATCTGGGCATGGGGAAGACACCTGCCCAGCCTTCCTGAAGTGCCTTTCAGTCTCGTCAAATCTGTTTCTTCTCTTCACAACAACCTGAACTTATTTTCACAGGAACAAATCCATTTTAGACACAAATTTATTTATGAGATTATTTGTTTAATATGTGTCTTCTCTACTAGATGTTAAATTCTGTTCATGGAAAGTGTTCAGTGTGGTTACCCTTATATAACTGATGTCCGGCACTACGTAAATGGTGTGTTTGTTGGATGACAAAATAACTAAGCTGGACGATAAGGTGACACCTGCTTGGTTTTGACTCTTTCTCACTTCTCCTGAGAATCACTTATGTAAATTAAGAACCGAGTCATGAGGGTTTGTGGATAGATTCCCACTTTACAAAGGCTCACACAGATCTGACCAAACCTTTAATTAATTAATTTATTTATTTATTAAAGATTTCTGTCTCTTCCCTGCCACCGCCTCCCATTTCCCTCCCCCTTCCCCAATCAAGTCCCCCTCCCTTGTCAGCCCAAAGAACAATCAGGGTTCCCTGCCCTGTGGGAAGTCCAAGGACCACCCACCTCCATCCAGGGGATGGTCTATCGGGAACTCACCAAGGCCAGCTGGCCTGGGTCTGAAAAAGCCTGGGATAAAACTGGACTCGCTGAACACAGCAGACAATGAGGACTACTGAGAACTCCAGAACAATGGCAATGGGTTTTTGATCCTACTGCACGTACTGGCTTTGTGGGAGCCTAGGCAGTTTGGATGCTCACCTTACTAGACCTGCCCAAACCTTTTGTGCAGTAAATATTTCCAACAAATCAGTATCCAACAAGCAAATTAACTCATGAGTTTGAATTACAGTAATTCAGGCTCATATTTACTGTTTTCATTTGATAGATCAGCTTTTAATAATAGGCTTTATATTCATTGCCCTGAGTTTGCTGAACCTCAAAAGATAAATTAATGTATTATAAAGAATATACTTAAATTACTTTACAGTAAACACAAGTAATAGAGCTAATGCATAAACAAACAAAAAATAGAATTTAGTTTGAGGAGTGGACTTACGCTGCTCAGTCCATTTCACTCTTTCAGTAGAATAGGCTTGAGAGCAAATTCTATATCCTTGGTATTGTGTAACAGTTTGCTCCAAGATTGAAACATTCCATCTTGTAGGAACTCCTTAAGAGAAAGGTAAATAACTCAAGATAGCTCCAGGAAGTCCCTGAAACCGAGCAGATTCACCAGTCTCTCCTTGCCAGAGTAAGCAATTAAAACCAAGAGTCCCTTCTAGATGAAGTGAGGCTGAACTGCAAAGAAAACTTAGAAGAGAAAAACTCCAAAGACTCAGACCACAACAGCCACCGGGAAGAAGTAGAAACCAGCTGGGCTGCATGGAAGCACCTGGATACTCTCCAACCTGTTGAGGTGCCTGCAGGATGTGCAAGTTGTTCCAGATTCCCAGCTTTCTGAGCTGTCACCCGTGCTGGGATGGCCTTTGGTGATGCAGTGTCTTTGAGTCATTTCTTCTCCTGTATGTAACTACTCACCTATCTATATTCCTGAGAATAAACTCAATAAAACTTAATGGTTCAACAATAAGTTGGATGTTGTGGTGTAAGTACTTTGATCTGACATGGATGAGTGTGCGTGTGTGTGTGTTGTCTCTCCCCAGGAAAAGTGTTGTCATACACCATTTGAAACAACTATGAAATTATGAAGGTATTTAATGGAACCTGTGATCTTTTTTATGTAATATTAACCAAATGCCCTACTCTTCCACCCACAATAAAGACCCATAAAGCAAAGGGCTTACGTGGAACCTAGAATCCCTTACCTTTTCTTACTTTGTCCTTCCAAATAACAAGTCTAAACTTGCCAGTTGATGTTCTGAGTCCAGCTGCCAGCAATCAGGACAGCGGCTAGACTTGAGACAGAGTGTTCAAAAGCAACCTAATTAGTGGTTAAAATAAAAGTAAGGAACAGACATGATAGGAAAAAATTTATTTTAGCCTAGTAATAGCCTTGAGAATATGATTTCTCTCTAAAGATATCAAGATAAATTTCCAAATTTTGTTAGTCCACCTGTAAGAATGGACTTGATGGTGTCAATGTCAAGGAGCATGTATGTGAGGCTGAACTAATGTTCCCGTGATTGAGTTTGCCTTCTGGGTCCTCTTCTGTATGCTTTCCAAGAACGTTTCCCCTTTGCAATCTTTTTGGTCCTTGAAACTAATGGCCACTGTGTTCCTTCTCTTGGAAGAAAATTTAATTAATGGATATCTTATGGGTACTTTCAAAAGTATCCCAGGAAGAAGAAAATGCTGTTACCAGAAATTTTGAGAATTCCTACTTGGGGTGCCACTGGGAAACTGGGTCCTCTCTTGGGTTCTCAATCTTTAAGAACAAACTCAAAACGAAAATCAAGGGCAGGTCTATTAGCATTTAAAAGGGGAACAGGAAAAGAGTAAATTCTGCAGCTGTCTGGAGGAAGGAGATGGAGCAGACAGAGAGAAAGCTGTAGCTTTTGAGTTAGGCGTGGCAAAAGGAAGACAGCAGCAGAGAAAGCCCAGAATATCAGGTAAAGTATGCCCAGGTTTAGTCAATTATCTAAAAGAAGAAAAAGGGAAAAGTTAGGCTTTTCTGAGTAATTCAAACAGTGGACAGGCTTAACTCAGCCCCATTGATCTCCCTAAAGTAAGAGACGCAGGCTTTGTGCAGGGCTGGCTGCTGAATCTGTTTACCTTGGGGCATAGCTTCCAGTCTCTTCCCAAGATTAACTAGATGCAAAAAAATTCTTTATTTCTGTAATAAATGGAAATAATTTACATAAATACATGTTTGTTTGTTTGAAAAAATTCTAGAGAGGCAAAATAACCAGAACTTCTGATTCTGGAACCCACTCTTCCTGGTATTGTTGCAAGAGTCAGAAATATGTAATCTCTCACATAGTTAAGATTTGGAAATCTTTCCAGTGTTTGCTCTCCATCTAATCTCCTTCAACCATTGACACTGGATTCTTTGGAATACAAGTTACATCAACCCTGTTTTGAGCACTGTCGTGCTGTCCTGTGTTGTTCAGTGATGCTCGCTTTAAACTATACACTAAAATCTCCTGGAAAGCTTTTACAGCTTCTGGTTCTCGGGCAGCCATGTCAAACTAGTTAGTTTCTTTGGATGAGAATCAGGCATCAGCAAATACAAAGTAGAGACTGAAACCTAGTGTCCTAACTCCTGTTATTTGTTCATTTATTTTATGTATTCACTTATTTTTCTCTCATACATTACATCCCTGCAGCAGTATCTCCTCCTACTTCTGATCCCTACCCGTCCTCTCCCCAGATCCACTCCTCTGCTTCCCTTCAGAAAAAGGCAGGCCTCCCAGGGATATCAATCAAATATGGCACAATGAAGTTCAATAAGACTAGGCACAAACCTTCTGCAAGTATTTTCTTTTATCCATTGAGCACAGAGCCAAAGAACAAGCAAGGAAGGAGCAAGAGAATGAAAGAGATTAAAGTTGGATTGGGAACAGAGAGCACAATTTTTTGTAGTAATGGAGCAAAAAAAAATGTTGATCAAGATAATTTACTACAAAATAGAATGGAGGGCCTTGGAATTGTGCTATCAGCAGACGAAATTTAATGGAGAAAGAACAGATAAAAGAATTAGAATATGAATAGATAAATAATTGAGATATATCTAATTATCATATTTAAAGACGGAATACTATTATTCTCCTGTAAGTAAACCAGGAAATGATACAGGAAGATGATTGGTGATAAAGAGACATGTATCTATTTGCAATGACTATGTAATATGTTGAAATAGGAGCGGTGGCGGGGCTGCGTCCCCAACACCCCGGCCGCTTGGCTAGCTTATGCCCGAAATAACAACACACAAACTGTATTCATTTAAGAACTGCTTGGCCCATGAACTCTAACCCTTACAGGCTAATTCTCGCACCTGGACTAGCCCATTTCTAATGATGTGTGTAAGCACCCCAAGG
>NW_026067941.1:4386392-4495943 GCF_014885135.2 Alexandromys fortis | reverse complement strand
TACAAATATATTTTACTTAAATATATAAATACAGGTTAAAGATGTCTATATAATCAAAGCAAACAAGCATGAGGGTGCGAACACTTTTACCCCATGCATGTCCTTCCAAATGGATTAATCAAGATCACTTCAGAATGATACCAAAACCACATGATTCTAAAAACAGATAAATTGAGCTCATGAGCTGCTCTGTATTCTGCCCGTTTAAAACAATTTAGCTTGAGTTTCAAAGTGAGAGGGTAGCCAGGTTCACTTCACTGAACCCATTTGCATATTCATCTGAATGCGAAGTGCAGGATTAAAGGGAATTGCTGTTTAGCTTTCTTCTGCTCGGGTCTCTGCATGATCCACCTCTTGCTGACAGGCACACGAAGCCCCTGGGGAAGCATTTATAAAAACGGGCTGACAAATTTGTTTATATGCAATACCCTCTTCCCCACCACAACAAAACTCACCAGGATCGTAAAGCTAAAACACCCCTTCCCACTGAAGAGGCCTCTCCTCATTTCCATTCTGTCTTTACTTGGCACAATCTTAATTTGGACTGATTATTACCCTGTTTAACCTTTTAAAAGTTATTTTACATGGCTATCAGGATATCAAATATTCATTAAGCCCCTTTACAAGCTGCACTCTGTGTAAGTTTAAGAAACACTCAGATAATAATGCTAACGACTCATTTTCATAAAACATTCACATATTAAAATTCTAAACAGTATAAAGGGTGTTGTGCTGGCTCAGTTCACCCAGCTTCTAAAGGCTGCTTAGTATATTTAATCACATTGTGTCTTCAATAGTTTGTAGGGATGTGTCTGTTTTAGCCACATCGTGCCTTCAGTAGGCTTGTAGAGATGTGTCTGTTTTAATCACCTTGTGTCTTCAGACCTTTGTAAGTATGTGTCTGAAGATCTGGAAGTCATCCTTGTGGTGTGTACAGACTTCTTTCTGTATTTCCTAAGTAAATTTAATCTTCTAAACAAGAAACATAAGGTCTCAACTTGAATCTTGTCTGCAAAATAGCACTCACCACTGAGTCTTAGTTAAAAGTCTGGCGATGTGTTTGTTAAGTTATAAGCCTTTCATAGCTTGCCCCCACTTTTCCAATCCAGTTTGGTTGTTTACCTCAGTGCACGACCATTTCTCATCAACATATGCTACACAAAATTGTGCCCATTCTAATTTAAACATGTTGAGTCAACTTACTTCTGAAATATTTAATAAGCCTTTTTGAAAAGAATTACCATGTAGCTGTATGTTTTATACTTTTACTTTGATCTACAAGATTTATTGAAGGCAAAGGCAGCTGATATGTTCTATGGATGTGTGTGTGTGTGTGTGTGTGTGTGTATCAGTTTATTTCATCAATGCCCTCATAGCTGCTGTAGCTTTGTAATTGAATTCAGTCAATGTGAGTCTACCACTTTGTTTATGTTTTCTAATAGTGTTTTATATTTCATGTTCTGTCATTTCTCTTTTATTTTACAATTATTTTGTCCATTTCTGTGCCTCGCTGGGAATGTTGCTAGAATTATATATTATATAATATATATATATTATGTATATATATATTATTACAGGATATATATATAATTACAGGGATTAAAAGACAAAAAAATCAATATTGAGTTATCTACTGCAAGAATGGTTGGTCTTTCTAATTAATGTAAATCTGACTCTCATGTCTCTTTACTTCAATGTAAAGTTCTTGCAGTCAGTTATTTTATCTCTGTGGTGGTCACTCTTGGTAGTCAGCTTGATGGGATATGAGATCAACTAAGAGATACACCTCTACTTGGGTCCTGATAACCTTTTTCCAGAAAGGTTAACTGAGGGGGAAGAACCTTCCTCAGTATTAGCAGCACCTTTCATCTGCAAGCCAGAAAGAAGAGGTCTAAAGGAAACAATACAACTTTTCCCTAGCCCCTTCACTCCTTACCGGTGAGTGCATCAACTCTGTTGATGCTACTGCTGCTTCAGTGAAATCTGAATCCAGCTTTTTCAGCCTTCCAACCTGCACTGAAGACCAGCAACTCTCTAGGAATCCTCCTGGCTTTCAGGGCTAGGTAGGGACTGTTGAGGCATCAGGTTCGTAGACTGTACAACTACCTGATTCTCAGCCTGTCCCTGGTTCAACCACTGTGAGACTCTCAAGTCCATACAACATAATTCAATCTATTCAATCTCCATTGAAATAAACATGCACTCTCCCTGTCCTGTTCTCTATTAAGCCCTAATAGAGTCCCTGAGTACTTATTATGTCTGCATTATTGAAATTACTACTGAATGCAATTGTATAAAGTACATGAATGCCGTTGGTTTATGGCTTTCTGTATCGTGATGTTGCCAAATAACTGGAAACAATAGTCTATTTTTGTGGAGTTCCCACATACTTGATTGTATGTCCTCTGAGTAAAGGTGATTTTGCTTCCTTGGCAATCCATATGATTCTTATTGATTCTTCTTACCTTCTCAGGCTGGGGGAATCTGTGCAATGATGCTGAATACAAACAGTGAGGGCAGCCATCCTTCTCTTCACCGCGTTAAGAGTAAAGCGTTTAGAAACCACTGCTCAGGATGAAGTTAGTGAAAAATTTTTCAGAGATGCCCTTCATTAGCTTTAGGAAATTCGCTTCTATTTCTGAGAGTTTTGTTATGAAAAAGTGTCACGTTTGTCCACATGCTATCTCTCTATCCACTGAGGTCATGTGAACCTCCATCAGTTGACAGCATGATGGATCACATGATGATTCCTGTATCCAACCCCAAGTTTCGGATTTTTCATCTTTGTTTCTATCTTGTTTTTTATATATATATATATATATATATATATATATATGTATATATATGTTTTTCGAGACAGGGTTTCTCTGTTGTTTTGGAGCCAGTCCTGGAACTAACTCTTGTAGACCAGGCTGGTCTCGAACTCACAGAGATCCACCTGCCTCTGCCTCCCGAGTGCTGGGATTAAAGGCATGCGCCACCACTGCCCGGCTCTATCTTGTTCTTTACTTTTAGTTTAATGTATTCTTTAATTTTCAATCTTATTCAGAATTAAACCTAAATTGGTGAATTTTAGATTTTTTTTCTTATATATCTCCTATCAAGAAAGGGATATGGTCTGAAAGTACGGTGCTGGGCAAATCTGTCATGGTAAAGCATCATAGGGTATCCTTTAGCAAGCTGAGTGGCTACGGTGTCACCCTGTGTGATTTTAAGGCACATACAGTTTATCTTTGCTGAAGGCCA
Source organism: Alexandromys fortis (assembly GCF_014885135.2). Lineage (NCBI taxonomy): Eukaryota > Metazoa > Chordata > Mammalia > Rodentia > Cricetidae > Alexandromys > Alexandromys fortis. The sequence continues at coordinate 4,492,697 of NW_026067941.1, read as the reverse complement.
CTGCCTGTCACAGGACTGTGCAAACATTAAGTGCTCACGACTGTCTCCATTACTCCTACTTCGGCTGCACCCATGATCTGGGGTGGGCTGTGCATTCGTTTCATTTCACACAGAGTGCTTTTAGTTGTCTTTCTAAGACGTCGTTTGGCCCATATTATTTAAAGGGCACAGTTAAGTCGTAATTATATAGGAGCATTTTATTTACCCATTTATAGATATCTAGTTGAATTTCTCTGTGTTCAGAAATAAAAAGCCATTTTATTATGTTAAATAGTTTATTTAAAGTTTCTTAACATAATTGTTTTGAGAATTTCATGCAGTGTAATTTTTGATCATATTCAACCCCTCCAACAATTTCTCCCAGATCCACCCTCACCTCCCTTCCCACCCAACTTAGTGTTTTCTCCTTCTTTAAATATGTGTATTCATGTGTGCCTTCTTGCTTACATGTGAATTGTGGGTATTCTTGTATCTAAAGAGGCCAGGAAAGGGTGTTGGATCCCTTAGAACCGGTGTCATGGGTAGTTTTAAAGCCACCTCACCTGGGTGCTGGAAACATAAACCCAGGTTCTCTACAATAGCAGCAAGTGCTGTTAACCACGGGGCCATCTCTATAGCCCCATATTTCATTTCTTTTCTGGATGCTGAGCCTGTTCTTTTGGCACAGTGCATTCCCCATTTTGGTAAGTGCTCCAACTACACTTAAATAATGTGTGTTTGGCTGCCATTAAGTAATGTTCTCAACAAATGTCCTTCTGATCAGGTTGGTTTCTGTCTACCAGCTCCAGCCATTATATACTAAAAAGATAAGAACTAAAAAGAGCAGAGGTCTGTTCTCTGTAGCTAGAAGACAAATTGGGAAATACACTTGAATTCATTGGCACAGGTGACCATTTCTTAAATATAACCCCTGTAGCACAGATACTGAGAGAAACACTTAATAAATGGGACTTCCTGAAACTGAAAAGCTGCTGTAAAGCAAAGGACACGGTCAACAAGACAAAATGGTCAACAAGACAGAATGGGAAAAGATCTTCACCAATCCCACAGCAGACAGAGAACTGATCTCCAAAAGATACAAAGAACTCAAAAAAAAACTGGCCATCAAAGGAACAAATAATCCAATAAAAAATGGAGTACAAACCTAAACATAGACTCTCAACCGGGGAATCTAAAATAGTTGAAAGATGCTTAAGAAAATGCTAAACATCCTTAGCCATCAGAGAAATGCAAATCAAAACAACTCAGAGATTCATCTTATACCTGTCAGAATGGCCAAGATCAAAAACACTGATGACTGTTGATGCTGGAGAAGATGTGGGGTAAAGGGAGCACTCCTCCATTGCTGGTTGGAGTGCAAGCTGGTACCACCGCTTTGGAAATCAGTATGAAGATTTCTCAGAAAATTAAGAAACAACCTACCTCAAGACCCAGCAAGATCATGCGTGTTTTTTTATGAAGAAACAAACAGCAATGAAGAAGTAACTACAGAAGATTCCATAGAAACCCACATCTGCAGGAATTCCTGGGCCAACAGATACAACTGGACAGAACCTTGATTCTGGGCAGGGAAGAAAACAGCTCAGAGCCTCTGTAGGAAGCTGTATACCACCAAGAAGTTGATTATACACACAACAACTGACACCAGGAAGGACAAATTGTTTAAAGGAGGATCCACTGTTTCTCGCTGAAGATAGATTCAACAGACTAGAATATCTTGACGACTGGTCACCAAGATTAAACAAACAAACAAACAAAAACAAATCAAACAAAACGAAAAAATCTCCATGACCCTATATGACCACATTGACTGATTTTTCAAAGAAGCAAAGTATAATTTATGTCAAGTTAAAATATTAAAAAAATCATAGACATAATATTGAACAAATTCCTAATGACTCATCATTATACCCACAGATTTGTGTACCTGCCAAACCTTATCAGAGCTGTTTCTATTTGCAGTAGATGGTGAACAGTGCAGACATCCACAACTGGTCAAGATGTAGAGAATAAGAGACTGCATGAAGCCCAGTCTTAAGTGGGGATCTATACACAGCCCCTCCTCTAAAAGCTTAGGGATCTTTGTGGAAGAGGAAACAGAAATGTTTTAACAGCCTGAGGCAGTGAATGAAAACAAGGGAATAGTGCTTTGTGAACATCGCAGGGCAGTTGCATCTATGAATTCACAGCAATTGAGACAGTATACATAAGATCTGCCTAAGCTCAAACCAGACAAGCTTCCAGACAGACAGACAAGGTGAGGATGTCACAAAGCCCCACCCCTACTAAAGAGTTGTAGACACTGATAGCTTCTGGATGAGAAGAGACAGTTTTCCTTATGGTGCAGCCCCTTTGGGTGGACCACACATCTGAGAGTATATGGGCAGCACAAACTGGACTTGGTGCGGCATAAAAAAGACATAGGTGAATGAGTTGGAAAGGGGTAATGGACCTGGTAGGTGTGGAGGAGTAAGTAAATATGATCATGATATATTGTTTGAAATTCTAAAACAAGAACAACAACAACAAAAATCTAATAGAAGTGAGGAAAAATAAATTATATATAGGCCAGTCAAAACATACCTACACATTCCTAACTGTACTATTGGACTATTAGGCCTTCAGAAGATTCTTGCTATAGCAAAACTTTATTGGGTGGGGCAATATATAGTTTTATTGACCTTAAATTGGACAAGTTGTGCAATCTCCTAATCAACAATGTTAGTTTAAAACACACTTGAAATGCATGTTAGGAAAGCTGTCAGGCAAAATTAGAGCAATGACTTGCCAAATTTCGAACTGGTTCACAGTGGTGAGATTCAGGCTTCTTTTTATCCACCTTGCTAAAGAAACACACAGAAACCCAGCCTGCTACTATACAGAGAGGACCAAGAGGTGAGTGATCAGGCACCTGGTGAGACACCCCACTCTCTAGGTCCTGCATACTGGGTCAAAACCCCAGGCTCCTCCCCCACCTGCCTCAGTTTCTTTAGCCAGCCAGCAAGAGTTTCTTGCAGGCATGCTACTCTATTACCCCCATCCCAACCATCAGACCCTACAGGCTACAAATTCCACTCTGCCCCAAACATGACTATCACCCCCCAACTTCAGTGGAACTCTGCAACACAGCCTGCTACTACACAGAGCAGACCAAGAGGTGAGTGACCAGCTACCTGGCAGGACACCCCACTCTCTAGGACCTCCATACTGGGTCAAAACCAGGTATCTCTCAAGTCTGCCTTGGCCTCCCTCTCTCACTAGCCAGCAAGAGTTTCCTGTAAGTAGGCTCTCCAATACCCCCATCCCATCATTCAGACCCTGCAAGCTACAAATTCCACTTTGCCCCCAAACTTGCCTATACTCCCCCGCACACACACACACACACACACACACACACACACACACACACACACACAAAACCTCAGCGGAGCTCTGCAACACAGCCTGGTACTACACAGAAAGGACCAAGTGGTGAGTGACCAGCCACCCAGTGGGACACCCTACTCTCTAGGCCCTGGGGCAAAACCCTGGGCTCCTCCCCCACATGTCTTGGCTTCAGCCAAAAGGAGAGTTTTCTGCAAGTAGTCTGCTTTATTACTACCCCATTCCAACCATAGGACCCTGCAAGCTACAAGTCCCACTGTACCCCCAAACTTTCCTATCACTCTGTAACCTCGGGGAAACTCTGAAACACAGCCTGCTTCTATGCAGAGAGAGCCAAGAGGTGAGTGATCAGCCACCTGGTGGGATACCCTACTCTTTAGGCCCTCCCATGTCTGCCTAGGCTTCTCTAGCTAGCCAGCAGGAGAGTTTCCTGTAGGTAGATTGCTTCAATATCCCCTATTGGACCCTACAAGATACAAATCCCACTTTGCCCCAAACTTGCCTTGCAGGGAGCTACAACCTTAGTAGAACTTTGAAACACAGCCTGCTACTATACAAACAGGACCAAGAGGTGAGTGATCAGCCACCCAGTGGGACATCCCACTCTCTAGGTCCTCCACACTTGGGTAAAACTCTGGGCCCCTCCCCCACCTGCCTTAGCTTCTATAGCCAGCTAGCAGATGAGTTTCCTGCAGGTAAGCTGCTCCAAAACCCCTAAGACACAGAAAATAACAGTACAGAGCAGACCAAGAACAGTTTCCATAACACAAACAGCAACTGCAAGGATTTGACCAAGATGCAAAGACACTGCCGGTATCAGTTGAAGGAAGAGATGGGTAGGCTCCAATGCAAGAATTTATTCAACAACATAAAAAGCAACATGGGAACACCAGAACACAGTGGTCATAAAACAGGAAGACTTGATCATCCTAACCCAAAAAAAGCACAAGAAAATGATTTTAAACATAACTTTATGAAGATGATGGAGACTTTTAAAGATGAAATGAAAAACTCCTTTAAAGAAATGGAGAAGACAAACAAAAAATGGAAAAAATTAATAAATCTCTCAAAAGAAACCAAGGGAAAAAAAAAAAACAATCAACAAGGTGAAGCAAACAGTTCAAGACTTGAAGTCTGAAATAGAGGCAATAAAGAAAATACAAACCACGGGAATTTTGTGTAGTAGTGGGAGCGGCAGGGCTGCTTCCCGCCATCCGGCTAGCTTTATACCCAAAATAATTACACAGAAAATGTATTCTTTTAAAACACTGCCTGGCCCATTAGTTCCAGCCTCTTATTGGCTACCTCTTACATATTGATCTAACCCATTTCTAATAATCTGTGTAGCACCACGAGCTGGCTTACCAGGAAAGATCTTAACCTGCATCTGTCTGGAGTGGGAGAATCATGGTTACTGTCTGACTCTGCTTCTTTCTCCCAGCATTCTGTTCTGTCTACTCTACCCACCTAAGGGTTGGCCTATCAAATGGGCCAAGGCAGTTTCTTTATTAATTAACCAATGAAAGCAACAGATTAGAAAGAAATCAGTCCCACATCAATTTTGGATATAGAGAATCTGGGCAAATAAATGGGAACTACAGAGGCAAGTACAACCAACAGAATACAAGAGATGGAAGAGAGAGAATCTCAGGGAATGAAGATACTATAGAAGTGTAGTGGGAGCTACGGTCTGCATTCCTGCCGCCCGGCTCCCGGCCGCCTAGCTAGCTTATGCCCCGAGATAACAAACAAATTGTATTCATTTAAACACTGCCTGGCCCATTAGCTCTAGCTTATTACTGGCTAATTCTTAGATCTTAATTACCCATTTCTATTAATGTGTGTAGCACCCCAAGGTGTGTTTACCGGGAAGATTCTAGCCTACGTCCATCCTGGGTTGGAGCTTCATCGTGTCTGCTCCAGAGAGAAGAGCTATCGAGTATGAGCTCACTTCCTCTTCCTCCCAGCATTCTGCTCTGTTTACCCCACCTACCTAATTTTCTGTCTTATCAAGGCCAAGGCAGTTTCTTTATTTAACCAATAACCTTCCTCCATCATAGAAGAAATAGATTCATTGGTCAAAAAAAATATTAAGTCAACAAATCCTTAACACAAAATGTCCACAAAATCCGGGACACCATGAAAAAACCAAACCTAAGAACAATAGGCATAGATGAAGAAGAACTCCAGCTGAAAGGCACAGAAAATATTTTTAACAAAATCATAGAAGAAAACTTTCCCAACTTAAAGAAGGATATCTTTTTTATCCTTCTTTACAAGAAGTTTACTGAACACCAAATAGACTGGATCAAAAAAGTCCCATCACTATATAATAATCAAAATGCAAAACATACAGAATAAAGAAAGAATATTAACAGCTGCAAAGGGAAAAGGACAAGTAACATATAAAGGTAGACCTATCAGAATTACTCCCAGCTTCTCAATGGAAATCATTAAAACCAGAAAATCGTGGTACTGCAGACACTAAGAGACCATGGATGCAAGCCCAGACTACTATACCTAGAAAAGTTTTCAATCATCATCAGAGGAGAAAACAAGATATTCCATGACAAAACCAGATTTAAACATTACCTATCCATGAACTCAGCCCTACAGAAAGTACTAGAAGGAAAACCCCAACCAAAGCAAGTTAGCTGCACCTCCCCCCCAAAAAACCCACAGGCAACAGATAACCTCACACCAACAAAACCCAAAGAAGGGAACATATACACTACCACCAAAAAATAATAAGAATTAATAATCACTGATCATTAATATCTCTTAATATAAATGGACTCAATTCAACTACAAAAAGATACAGGCTAAGAGAATGGATACAGAAGCAGGATCCAGCCTTCTGCTGTATACAAGAGACACACCTCAACGTCAAAGACAGACATTACCACAGAGTAAAGGGTCAGGAAAAGATTTTCCAATCAAATGAAGCATAAAACAAGTGGGTGGAGCTATCCTAATATCTAACAAAACTGACTTCAAACTAAAATCAGTCAGAAGAGATAGAGAAGGACAGTTTATATTCATAACAGGAACAATCCATCAAGATGAAGTCTCAATCCTGAACATCTATGCCCCAATGCAAGAGCACCCACATATGTAAAAGAAACATTACTAAAGCTTAAATTGTACATCATACCCCACACAAAGACTCAAACAAAAAAGAGAATAACAAATCAAACACAGTCATGAGCCTAGGTGTAAAAATACTCAATAAAATACTGACAAACTGAATCCAAACACACCCCCCACACACAAAAAATCATCCACCATGAACAAGCTGACTTAATCCTAGAGATGCAGAGATGGTTCAACATATAAAAAATCTATCAATGTAATCAACCATATATAAAAACTAAAATAAAAAGGACATACAATCATCTCATTAGATGCTGAAAAAACATTAAACAAAATTCAACACCTCTTTATGATAAAGATCTTGGAAAGATCAGGGACAAAGGAATGTAACTAAACATAATAAAAGCAATTTACAGATAACAAACCAACAGCCAACATCAAATTAAATGGAGAGAAACTTCAAGCAAACCCACTATAATCAGAAACAAGACAAGGCTGTCCACTGTCTCCATATCTAGTAAACATAGTTCTTGAAGTTCTGGATAGAGAAATAAGACAACAGAGGAGATCAAGGGGATTCAAATCGGAAAGAAAGAAGCCAAGTTTAGGGTATTTGCAGATGATATGATAGTATACATAAGTGACCCCAAAAACTCTACTAGGGTACTTTTACAGCTGATTAATACCTTCAGTAATATGGCAGGATACAAGATTTTAAAAAATTCCATAGTCTTCCTATATACAAATGATAAAAATAGCTGAGAAAGAAATCAGAGACACATCACACTTCACAATAGCCACAAGTAACATAAAATATCTTGAGGTAACACTGACCAAAGAAGGGAAAGACCTCTTTGACAAGAACTTTGCTGAAAGAAATTAAAGAAGACAACAGAAAATGGAAAGATCTCCCATGCTCTTGGATAAGTAGGATCAACATAATAAAAATGGCAGTCCTGCCAAAAACAATCTATAGATTCAATGCAATCCCCATCAAAATCCTAACACAGTTGTTCACAGACTTTGAAAGAACAATACTCAATGGAAAAACTTCAATGGAAAAACAAAAAACCTAGGATAGCCAAAATACAATAAAGGAACTTCTATAGGCATCACCATATCTGACATCAAGCCCTATTATATAGCTACAGTAGTTAAAACAGCTTGGTAATGGCATAAAAACAAAAAGGTTGATAAATGGAATTGAATTGAAGACCTGGATATTAATCCACACACCTATGAACACCTGATTTTTTTACAAAGAAACTAAAATTATACAATGGAAAAAAGAAAGCATTTTCAAGAAATGATGCTGGCATAATTGGATGTCAACATGTAGAAGAATAAAATAGATCCATATCTATCCCCATGCATGAAACTCAAGTCCAACTGGATTAAAGATCTCAATATAAATATGACCACACTGAACCTGACAGAAGAGAAAGTGGGAAGTAGTCTGCAATACATGGGCACAGGAGACCATTTCCTTAATATAACACCAGTAGCACAGACACTGAGAACAACAGTAAATAAATGGGACCTCCTGGAACTGAGAAGCTTCTGTAAAGCAAAAGACACAGTCAATAAGACAAAAAGGCAGTCTACTGAATGGGAACAGATCTTCACCAACCCCACATCAGACAGAGGACTGATCTCCAAAATATATAAAGAACTTGAGAAATTAGACATCAAAATTCCAAACAATCAAATTTAAAAATGAGGTACAGAACTAAATGGAGAATTCTCAACAGAAGAATCCCAAATGACCAAAGGACACTTAAGGAAATGTTTGACTCCTTATCCATCAGGGAAATACAAATCAAAACAACTCTGAGATACTATCTTGCACCTGTCAGAATGACTAAGATCAAAACCACAAATGATAGCTTATGTTGGAGAGGATGTAGATTAAGGGGAACACTCCTTCATTGCTGGTGGGAATGCAAACTTGTACAACCATTTTGGAAATCAGTATGGTGGTTTATCAGAAAATTGGGAATCAATCTACCTCAAGACCCAGCAATACCACCCTTGGGCATATACCCAAAAGATGCTCAATCATACTACAAGGACATTTGTTCAACTATGTTCATAGCAGCATTATTTGTAATAGTCAGAATCTGGAAACAACCTAGACACCCCTCAATTGAAGAATGGATAAAGAAAATGTGGCACATTTACACACTAGAATACTACTCAGTGCTAAAGAACAATGACATTTTGAAATCTGTATGCAAAAAGATGGAATTAGAAAAAACTATCCTGAGTAAGTTTACCCAGACCCAGAAACAGGGGTGTACTTAATCATAAGTAGATTCTAACTGTAAAGTAAAGGATATTGAGCCTATGGTTCATGATCCTATAAAAACTAAGTAACAAGTAATAAGCCAAGCTAAGTAATAAGAAAAACACAAAAAAATTCACCTGGAAAGGGAAAATAGACAAGATCACCTGACAAAATTAGGAGCGTGGGAGTGGGGGAGTAGGGAGAGCAGAAGAGGAAGAAGGGAAGTGGGGAAAGAGGGGGAGGAGTACTTGACGGAAGAGGATAGTCGAGATGGAGGGAGGACAGAGATAAGAGCAAGAAAAGAGATATTTTGATTGACGGAGCCATTGTGGGACTAGCAAGAAACTTGGCACTAGAGAAATTCCCAGGATGACCCCAGATAAGACCCTAAACAATAGAGGAGAGGGTGTCTGAACTGGCCTTGCCCTGTAGTCAGACTGATGAATATCTTAAATATCACCATAGAATCTTCATCCAGCAACTGATGGACACAGAGGCAGAGACCCGAAGTGGAGCACTCGACTGAGCTCCCAAAGTCCAGTTGAAGAGTGAGAGGAGTGAAGATATAAGCAAAGAGATCAAGGCCATGATGGGTTCACCCACTAAAACAGTTTACCTGAATTAATGGGAGCTTGCCAACTCCAGCCAGACAGGGAAGGTAACAGCATAGGTCTAAACTAGTTCCTCTGAATGTGGTGACAGTTTTATGACTGGGGTAGACTGCAGGGTCACTGTCAGTGGCAGCAGGATTTATCTCTACTGTACGGGTTTTTTGGAACCTATTCTCCTTGGATGGATACCTTGCTCAGCCTAGATATAGTAGGAAGGGCTTTGGACATTCCTCAAAGCAATGTGCCTTACTTTCTCGAAGGAGTGAATGGTGGTAGGGTGGTGTGGAAGGTGAGAGAATGGGAGGAGGGGAGAGAGTGGGAACTGGTATTGGTATGTAAAATGAAAAAAGATACTTTTTCTTTTTAAAAATAAGAAAAAAGAAAATGACACACAAACTAGGTATTTAGTGCCCTCAAAGATGCTGTTGTAGCCTTCTCTACATTAAAGAAAAGGCAAACTCTATCCCCCCAGCAATTAGCTGAGGAATCTTCTCACCACCATGGCCAGATAGTTTGGTGTTAGACAGATACAACACATTACCTACAAGATCAAGCCGATGAATCTTAAGACAACAGCCTGGAGTTGGTATTTTTTAAGTCTGGTGTAATAGTGTGTTTATTTCTATTCTTTTTTCAATGGCAATGGCTATATTTAACCTAAGAGAACTTTTTAATATGAAAAATCTATGCCTTTTCTCCTATAGCCTTGCCTTTGTTATCCTTAGTCCCACCAAAACAATTTTGTTAAAAAGGGGATTCACAGTTTGAAAACACAATGAGAATCACCAGGCTCATTCTGTGAATAACTCACACTGCGGAGCCCCCAACAAGTGCCCAGTTAGTCTTTGCTTAGACAACTGCTGAAGTCTCCACAGTCCTTAAGAACTGGTTAGTCCAGAGCATGGAAGAAGCTGTACTAGAATCCTCATCCCACTCCATCTCAGACCCTTACCTAATAAACAAAAATCTCTAGCAGCTCTTACCTCTCGTGTCCTGTTCGTGTAAGTGATCCTCAGCAATTGACTGCCTATAGACTGGCATCCCGCACACCAGTAGTGACTCAGAAGTATCTGATTATTTAAGGTAGTGAAATGTCACATTTGGCTCCTTTCCTGAGAGGCAGCAGCTGTGCTTCGCTAGTGTGTGAGCTGCCGGTGGGCCCTGCTCACTGGCAAGCCGAGTCAAAAATAGTCAGTGCTCACGTCAACAGTGGAAGCCACATGGCTTAGTCGAAATCCCAGAAAATGTGGCACTAACTGGGCCAACGTGAGGAGCCAGAAATGCATGTGAAAAGACAGTGTGCCTAACCTGCCTGGCTGCTGGCCCGTGGAGACGCAGAAATGTCGCTGGCTTCACAGAGCTATTCTGACTTGCCATGATAGATATACACATGTTAGCATTAGAATTTGTGTGTAAGTTTTATATTAATTATTTATAAATCACTTCAAAATTTAAAAACATTAATGTGAATCTTTAGAGAAAATTGTGTTTTCTGTAGAATATAGGTTTATTTTGAAATATTTTATTTAATATGCTGTAGCAGCTCTAACAGTTAAGATACAGGAACTTCTATTGTTTATAAAACACAGTTCTGGAAGTTTCCACATACTAGAGTACCACACTTATTTTCTCTGTGTATCTCATTTTACTTCTGTAGTAAATATTTAATGTAGTATCTACCATCTACATACACTTTACCAGAAATGTTAGGATTTCAGTCTTCTGTGTGTGGATATTATTACAGTGTATCCACATGGCACATTTTCTGCATCCCTTCACCGATCTGTAGACTCCTGTCCATCCTGTACCTGTCTTATGAATAGTCACCATGAGCATGGCAGGCTGCCATCTCTTTGGGATGCTGCTGTGGTACCCAGAGATGGGATAGAAATCATAAGGTAGGTTTGCTTTCACCTCACCGAGGCATGTGCATATCATCCTGTACAATATCAAATCAAATCTCCACTTCCCGCAACAGTGTCTGAGAGTTCCATCTTCTCCACACCCTCACCAAAGTTCACTGAAGCTACTGTTTCTTGTTTATACCCATAAACACATCCAATCCTTGAGTTTTGAAGATTCCTTCCAAATAACATCTTTCTTCTTTTCAGTAAATTCACATAAAAAAAATCAAATAAAACATGCTTGGTTAAACTTTTTTCTTACACATTTCGTTTCTTGAGCATTTTACGAAGCCTTTTGCGTCCTACATTCTAAAGTAGCTTCCTATATTTTTGCCAAAGTCTTACAGCCTTGTCTTGCAGAAATTTCTGGGCAAAATTACTATTCAGTACAGTATGGGGGTAGGAATAAACTCTGAGTTTTTCCCAAAATGATAACAAATGTTTACATTTATTTTCTCACTGCCCTGCAGTGTTGTTTTTCTGTATCAAGATCTCGTGGACCTTTATTATGTTTCTGACCATGCTTCATGAGTCAATTGGCCTGCAAGCAGAACCACCAGCACACTGCAGGGCACATCCCAACAGCTTCGAAAACATTAGCACCTTTGTCAATATTTCATTTCCTTTGCCCCCCTCCAATTTGCAGCACCCTCTTGCCTTTTGAAAAAAAATAAAATGTGACAAATTAAAAACTAAACTTTGGATTAATACGTAGAGACGTATAGCTTCCAAGTATCATAATTTCCAACCTCCCAACATCTCACATTTCTCCATCATGACTTCCTCCTTAGTGTATCAAAAGGTCTATATTTTTTCCACTGCCTTACTTCAAAAATTGTCATTTTGAATTATTAGCTTTTTTCCATTTGTTGAGAATGAATAAAAATTCAGTTAAATATGTTGGTCTCTTGCTTAGGCAAAAAGATTGTAGTACTAGGTTATGTCATTTAGTCTTTACACTGCTTTGATCATAATACCTTGTGCATGTGTGTTATGTATATTTATTTATATATTATGTGATGGAGTAGACAAGTTCCTCATATTTGTTGATTTAAATTAAGCACACCTAAATCCTATTGAAGATAATGAAGGTGGAAACGCATGAGCCATTGTTTTATTTTCCCTCCCTTTGATTACCAATAATCTCACATCTGTTTGTTCTACTTTGTATTTCTTTTGTTTCACATGGACATATTATCTCACTGTGTTTGCAGCAGAACTTATTAATATTATTCTATTTGGGCTTTCCATTCAGATAAACAAAAACATTTCTTGTTTTAATTCATGACTGGTGGTAATGAATATTTTATGTGTGTGGTTAAAACAATTAAATGATTTATTCTAAAAGAATATTGCTTTCCTGTCAAATTATACTTTATCTTTGAATTTAGGCAAGATTGTAGTTATTATAATAATTAACTAATTGTTTCCATGTAATATCTTTGAAGGAACTCCAGGAATTGATCACCTTCAAAGATGATTAGATTTATTCATAATCCATTACTGTTTAAACCCATATATGGTTTATGATCATGTGCTTTAATTAATTTTTTAAAAGAACTAAATGTTTTGAAATACCTGAAAGAATTGCTTCAGATCATTTAGAAATATGAATACAACCTTGGAACATTATTGTAAGGTTTCAAAACAGTATGTGACTCAGTCACATCATCAAACATTTATAGAAGGCTAGAAAAGGAGGGTTCTTATAAACTGTCAAATCTAACTCTCTATCACATAAATCTGTCAGCAAAGATGTCAAAGACAGTGGAAGGGGGTGAATTCTCAGTATCACACAAAAGGATATTAGCAAATTGAGGATTAAAATCCAGGTATCCTGATTGCTTTTCTTTTTACTCATTCAGAATTACTTTGCTCCCCACCATTTTTTTCCACATTGATAAAGGAAGTTAATACAATGGTCACATTATAATATCCAGACTTACAGTCATTCACAAATTTTAGAGAGTAGTAAATTTCTCTGGCCGAGGATATTGGTCCAGAGAGCAGAGAGGTTATCCTGTTTAGTCTTATGTCAGCTTGACAAAAGAAATAGTCCTTTGGAAAGAGGAATATTGAAATGAGAGTGCCTCCATAGGGTTGGCCTGTATGAAAGTCTATGGTGTATTTTCTTCATTGATGATTGATGTAGGAAGGCTCATTCCATAGGGGACAGTTTTCCACCCTGGGCAGTGGTTCTTATTTGTATAATAAAGCAGGCTCAGAAAGTGATGAGAAGCAAGCCAGTAAGCACCATTCTATGACTTTTTTTTTTCCAATTCTTGACTTGATTTCCTGCTCTGACCCTGATTTGAAGTAAATGCCTGAATTGAAGTAAATTCTCATTGTTTTCCCAGGCTAAGTGTTAGGATGGAAAGAGAGAAATGGATTTTGCTATTAAAAGGAAAAGTTCACAGGTCAAGTGTTTTTGACTCCTTTCTTCACTGTAGAAGATGAATCCCTTTAGCCCAATTTTATATCTAGCCCCAAATGAATGCCAGTCTCTGACTTGTTCTTTAAACATAGCAAAAGTCTCAATCTAGTGATCTCAGCCTTTCCAGGGTGCTGGAAATGTTTCCAGAAGTACATTCTTCTCATTATGTCTCTAAAAATCTCCTTTACAGTCCAAGCATCCAACAGTCTGTTATCACAATACCATTCACAAAGTCTCTGCTTTCATGACCTATCACCTTCCAAGTCCTCATTTTCTATTCTATCATCTGGTGCATTAGGATATCAACATGGGAATTTGGAGGCGAGACAGAGTCAGACCTCAGCAAGCTGAAGAGGATTGAATCCAACCTCGCTCACGTCCTTGTTGTGCTTTCATATTGCTTCTCCCCAAAATTCAAGATGACAGATTTCATTATCTTAACACATCCTCTTTTTCAGAGACATATTTAATATTCATTCGTCCTATGAAATTAGATTCTAATTTCCCTTTTTACCTGCTGTTCAGAATCAGAATTTCTCATTCAATCCACACGGAGAGACATTCTGTTACAGGGAATATAAAGACGTTGGAAGGAAAGTTACTGTTGTGCTGTTAAGTGGTGCAGTGGCCCAGGAAGCACCTGTGAGAACAGCATCGTCACAGCAGCCCTTGCTTTGAGGTCCCAGGAGCTGTTTTGTGACTCTTAGACCCACAGCATTTGCTAGAACTCTCAACTCTGCAAATTACCTTTTAGAGTCGTCTTGAACCTGCCCCATTTCTCCTGAAATCTTCAAGTTCCTTCTTTCTGTTTTTTAACATCACTACTCAGTGAAGCAAAGGTGGAAACAGAACCAGGGGAGGTGGAGAGACAGCAGGATGGGCAAAATCTCAGGATCCGTGAACAGAAGTGTCACATGGCTAAGTGAACACCATCCAGGAGGCAGGCATGCCGCAGCACTTGCTGGCAAACAGGGGCTCATCAGGACACTGTGCTGGCATGCTACCGTGTTCCTGCCATGATGATAATGACTAAGCCTCTGAAGGTGTAAGTGAGCCTCCAGTTAAATGCTTCCTTTGATAAATGTTGCTTTGTTCCTGGTGTCTCTTCACAGCGACAGAACACTAAGATGGACTTAATATTTGAGCATTGGAAGTTTGTAGACAGCATATTAGGTGAGGCAGACCTGATATGAAGGAACAGTGGCTTTGAGGCACAAAAGAATTCTACATACCACCAGCTACAAGGTGTCTCCAGCTTGCAACCTTCTTTTCATTCTAATTTTCAAAATACTAGAGATGATGTTTGCTGTTCTTTCACTAGAGAAAAAATAGAAAAAAGAAAAAGAAGGCAGCTGGGTAGTAGTGGCAAATGTTTTTAATCCCAGTACTTGAGAGGCAAAGGCAGAGGCAGGCAGGAGGATCTTTGCGTTTGAGGCCAGCCTGGTCTGTAGAGTGAGTTCCAGGACAGCAAGGACTAAACAGAGAAACCTGTCTTGAAAAATGAAAAAGAAAAAGACACATAAGGATTCTTATCATTAGGAAAACACAGGAAATACTCTTACAACTACTGAAAATTTTCATGGTTGGCCTCAAGACCTTCAGAATAACCTGTATCAGCAAACTTTTACTCAAATATTCCACATCTGGTCCTCACAGGAAGGAACACTTCTTTGTGTAGGTTTAATGTCATTAAGCTCTTGGCTGTACATAATTTTTGTTTTTCAATTTGGGGATCATTTGTTAGCCAGGGGCTAGGAATGGAAAGACAGATGCATTGTCTTGAAAAGACAAGAACATGACTGACCAGCAAGAACTGCCCCCCAAGCAAGTTCCAGCCAAGTTCCTGAACAAAACACTCTATTGGTGTTTCTTCTCATATAAAGCAGATCAGACCGAGCCATTCTTATATAATCCCCAAATCTGCAGCAGCATCATAGGTCAGAACGAAGCTGGATACCCCATCAGGTAAAGGGTAAGATGCAAAGTCCTCCATGCCAATACTAAAACAGCTAGAAATGGGAATCTTCAAGATCACAGTTCCCAATTTCTTACCATCCTTAATTACTCGATAGTTTGTTACTTTGGCTCAGTTCTTCAGGTTTGGCTCAACCTCTACTGTTAGTAATTTTTCCACGTCATTGTGTGTGTGTGTGTGTGTATGCATACCACGTCAACTGAACGCTACTGTATTAGTGTGCATGTAATTCCATTCAATCTTGTCATATAAACATAAAAAAAATCAAAATCTGCCTTCTGATATTGAGAAACCCTGTGTCCATTTGTGCCATATTTAATCATCATATTCTAATATCTTTTGCTCATGGAATGTTATTTTCTAGGATGAGTATTTTGGTTGTTCACCCAAAAACCCTTTAACATGTATTAAAATACATATAGATATCTAAAGTAGTGGAATCCACAAGAAGGGTGCAGCAGATCTCTGACGAATAAGTATTTTATTTTTATTTGTTGAGTTTGTGTATGTGTGTGGTTTGTGTGTCTGCGTTTTCCCATGTGTGTGGGTGCAGGGAAGGACATACAGAGGCCTGATTTTGACTTTAGATCCTATGTTGATCACTCTCCACCTTTTTTATCAAGGCATGGTCTCTTGTGAATCCAAGCATCATGGTTTGGCATAGTCTTGCTAACCAGCTGGCTCTTCCCACAGGCTGGCCACCACAGTCCTCTGGCATTTATTCTGGTCCTGGGAATTTAAACTGCACTTATCACACTTAGATGGCAAGAGCTTTATCTACTGAGCCATTGCCCTAGATCCACTAAAGAGTATTAGTGTAAGGTACATAATTTATTCTTTTAAACACATGAATATAGACCTATGCAGGCTCTTATCTCTACTGCTTCACTTTCCTTCACATTGCCATCCAAGCAAGGTGGTTTCAGACCCCAATTTATCTGAACCACATTGAGAAGAAACCCTGAAGTATCACCCCTGCCACCTGTCTTCACTTCTATAAGCCGAGAGTCACAGCTTCTCCTGGTGGATACTCCATGGGTTACTAAGAAAACCATATGTTAGGTGAATATGTTTAGTATTTGAGTATTCCCTAATGATCTAATATTCTGTTTTTAACTAGATCTTTTTACTGTGGGTAAATAAGCAATAAATCACACTCAAATCAATGATTCCTTGAATCCATAGGCAATCCTGACATGTAAGGAATGGACAGAGTCTATGTCAGAGGAAATCTATTGCAGACACCCTGAGACAGTGCGACAATGAACCCATTGTCAGGTAATTAAGTGTTCAGAAATGCCTAGGGCTGTCCAGGATTCAACTAAGGTTTACGTGCTGAACATCTCAGAAGACCCTGAGATTAGTCATCCCGACTAAGATGTCATCAGGGAAACAATTCTTCTCCAATAGGAAGGCTCCCATCTCCCTGTACTATCAATGTAAGCACTCCCCAACTCCCATCTTAAATACCAAAGTTCTAGTTCCTTCTGAGACCAGTTGTCCCTTGGGTACACCATACACAGGAAGGTACGATTTTTCTTCCCTTTTTCTTTTTCATTTATTATCCTCTCATATATACAGCCCAAATGCAACCTCTGCTCCCTTCACACCTTGTAGTCTTTCCTTATCTCTTCTCTTCCTCAGATCTGTGCTCCTCCATTTCCCTTCAGACAAGCGCAGGCCTCCCAGAGATATCAG
Organism: Alexandromys fortis; assembly: GCF_014885135.2. Taxonomy (NCBI): domain Eukaryota; kingdom Metazoa; phylum Chordata; class Mammalia; order Rodentia; family Cricetidae; genus Alexandromys; species Alexandromys fortis. The sequence continues at coordinate 4,475,311 of NW_026067941.1, read as the reverse complement.
CTGAACATGGCATAACAAGCAGCAATAGACAAGGTACATTCCCTCATATCTAGGCTGGACAAGGTAACCCAGTAGGAGGAAAGGAGTCCCAAGAGCACCCAGGCAAACTCCGTGAATGTTGCTTCAGTCTCTGTGATCTCCTATGAGCCTGTTTAGTTGATTCTGTGGGCCATGTTCTCCTGGATGATAGTATCTTAAATCTTGTTGCTATAGTAGGGAAAAAATGGGAGAACAACTTGGTTCTTTAAGGATGCCAGAGCTTCAGGTTGGATACCTGAAGATCAGTCAGAATGTGTGTTCAGTAAAAGCAAGGTTACTGACGACAGACCTCCTGCATCTTGTATAATCTGTTTATTCTCAAGCAATGATCAAAATACATTTATGTCCCCTTGACTAGTTGCATTCCATTTTTGTTATAACTTTTTGAAATAATTAGAATATTTGTACTGTGTATTTGACCCTGTCTATATTTGGCTAGCTTTATCCTTTGACCACTTAGAATGTTCCTCTGATTGTACATATATCGATAATTCTATCTAGTGCCTTGATTATATTAGATTCAGGTTCTTTCCCCAAAGTCCAACCCCTATTGACTCAAGAATGTCTTGGGCCTGAAAAGCAGTTAAAAACACTCACTGTCCTTGCAGAGAACCCAGGTTTGTCTTCCAGCACCCACGGGGCAGCAGCAGGAAAAAAAAAAAANAAAAAAAAAAAAAAAAAAAAAAAAAAAAAAAAAAAAAAAAAAAAAAAAAAAGAATTATCTTAGAGCTAACAAGGTAACTCAGCAGATTAAGGTGCTTGTTGCCAAGCCTGATAAGACTCTCAAAAGCTGTCCTCTGACCCCATCCCCAAAACAAGATAAATGTAAGGTTTTTATAAAGAAAATATCTAAGAATCATATCATGTGCCTTCATCTGTCCCCAGAAGGCATTTGATAGCATTATTTATATTTTATTGTAGTGTAGAGTTAGAATTCATTATAAATATTGCCTGAAGTCTCTAATTCCCTGGGAAGAACTCAGGAAGATTGAGGCGTACTGTTATATGGGTATAGAAACTGGGGAACACAAAGATGAGGCAACATAAAATAGCCAGAGAAACAAATTCCCAGAAGGTGGGACATATTCTGACAGCACCGGGTCTCAGCAGCCAGTAGAGACACTGAGCACAGAGAAAAACCGTACTGAGGGAGGGGCCCTGCAGGTGCATAGAAAGGCCAGGCTTTCTGACCATCATCCTCTCCATTCAGCTATGAGAAGGCTGGTCCAAAGATCCTCTAACTTTTTTCTTTAATGTTCTAGCAATACTTATCCTTGTAAGGGAGTAAAATCCTCTGGAATAGACCCTAAAGTAATAATCAGCAAAGAAAACAACAGAAGGCATTTCTGTTAAATTCAGATTCTTCAATAAAATTTCAATTGGAGCAAAGTCAAGTGAGTGGTTAAGAAACATGAGCCACTTCCTTGAGAAATTTTTATGTGGAGCACTTGAGAAAAATCACCATGCTACTTCTGTGTAGAGTTTAATTCAATAATAAGCTATGATTTTTCAGGCATCCAATGCATTGTGAGCAGGAACATAAATCCAGAGAGTAATGCTGGGAGAAGGGAAACTAAAAATATGTGCTAATAATATAAATTTGCATACATTTTTGACCTGCAATCCACTTTAAGCAATTAATCATACCCTAATACTGACACAACTATGTAAATATACTGAGTTTAGCCTTGTGTGCAATGAAGGAAAATGGAAAACAATCATCCTCATCAACAGAAGATGGATTCGGCAAACAGTGGAGTAACGATCTGTCACAAAGATGGAAAAGCAGGGTTTATAAGTACTGATAGCAACATCAGTCCAAATTTTTAAGCAAAAGCATGAAGTTAACATACCGGTGGTCAGTTGATTATTATAAAGTATACACACACACACACACACACACACACACACACACACACACATATATATAAAATTAAATAATCTTTAAAGAATAAAATCGAGCAAATGCTAACAGTATTTATATTTTTAAAACAATAGGAGGCTGAAGGAGGAACCAATGCCTATTGCTGCATCACCAGTAATTCAGTCTTCAGCCCACAGAATTTGGTGAAGCAAATTACTCTCCGGTCAGGACTCTCGTTACACAAGCTCCCCCAGGAATTGGTATTTAGTTTCAAATCCCTAGTTTCTCAGTCATTGCCTTGTGAGGACAGCCCAAAGATCTCCACAGCTGTTTCCCATCCAGTGGCTCAAGTCATTGAAAAATGGCCTCTATTCCAACTACTTCTCTACACCTACTTTGACTAAGATCAGTTTGTTACTAACCTCACTATACAGGACTGACTGGCCTGGAACTCAGAGATCTACTTGCCCTCTGCTTCCTGAATGCTGGGATTAAAGGTGTGTACCACCAAGCCTGGCCTCCACCCTATTTTTGAGATAACATCTCTCTCTCACTGATTTGGATGATTTGATTCGTCTGGTTAAAGAACCCCCAAAGATACTCCTGTAACAGCCTTCCAGCACAAAGGTCAAAGGTGTTATTGCCATGCCCAGCTCTTGGGTGGGTGCTGGGTATCCAAACTGAACAACTGCTGTTCTGACTGAACCATATCCTCTCCTGCCATTTACTTTCACTCAGCTATTGCTCTCAGTATCTACACTCACAAGCTAAATCCTGTATCTAGTCCTCTGCTTAAGTCAGCTCCCTGCACTGAAGTCCTCAAAGGCGGCTGGCCCAGAGCTCAGCCATGAAAACAAAAGACCTTTACTACCACATCCAAATCCTTTCCCCGCATCTTCTCTCCTCCTGCAAACTCATTGCAAAACATGGTTTAATTAATTATTAATCTACATTCTATCCAAACGACTTCCTATTCTCAAGTCTCCTGAGGCATGAAGAACAATTTGTACTTCCTTCTGTCCCCCACCCCGCTCAACCTGCCATTAAGGTCAACTCTTAAGATCAGCTAGGACTACCAGCTTGACTACCCTAATATAAACAGAGTTGTGCACCCCCCCCTTTCCTACCTACACTAACAGCTTCTGTATGTCTGGTATAGTACTTATCATCCCATGCTATGACTGTTAGTCTAGTTGTCTGCCTCCCCAGAGGGAAATACCTTGGGAGCAGTGAGCATTCCAACGCAAGGAAAATAATGTATGGAACAGAATAGTCTCCTAATAAGTACTTGCTGAATAAATAGTAAGTAAATTTGAATGTTCAAAATATTTTAATATAATTAGTTTGGGAGTCTTTTTTTTTCTCTAAATCTTTCCTGCCTAAAGTGTTTTTATAAATTTTAATCATAAATTGAATACCCTGTTCACTGTCTTGAAATGAGACTCCTAGTTTGATTCTTTTTAATATTTCATGTTTATAAAATATTTCTTCTCATCAGTCTAATCAATATTTATTCAGTGCCTCGTGGCACACGTGTGATGGTCTTTGGAGAATTCAGGCTGTGAAGAATCAATCAATGAAATGTATTCTTAACAGTCAAGGTGCTATCCTCTGTGAGTATCAGCCACACGCCCAGGTCTGAGAGGGTTTATCACGTTAAGGTGATGAGGAGAGACTACAAAGGGCAGTGACCCATCCTCGGAGATACAATTCCAACAAATAGCATTATGAAGATTGACAAGGAACAAAAACAGTGAGCTATTGGGGTGAAACACCCAAAAGCCCATATTCATGTCCTCTGTATCTCTTATTCCAAAGCAGAAAACACAATTCACTGGCTCACTGAGGATTTCATAGCCTCCTGCCTCACCACTCAAACCTAAGGAGCCCTGCAAAACTTCACACAAGTAGTAGAGGCAATGAGAAAGGAAGATGTGGGGAGGCATTTATTTGATGGAGCCAGAATTCTAACAACTATAAATATAAGTAAGAAAAAATAGCAGGAAGAAGATAGTTTGAATTGTCTTTAAATGTAAAACAAGCAGCCTGGTGGTGGTGGCGGGTGCCTTTAATCCCTGTACTCAGGAGGCAGAGGTGGGTGGATCTCTGTGAGTTCAAGGTCAGCCTAGTCTACAAGAGTTAGTTTCAAGACAGGCTCTAAAGCTACAGAGAAACCTTGTCTCAAAAAAATTAAAAAAATTTTTTTTAAAAAAAGGGAAAGCTGTTGGTGGGTAGTCTCTTCCTTTTCAGCCTCTAAGAGATGATGTCACCATGCGAAGGTTCATGGAGCTTGGAAGTGACCTGGCCTAGACCTCACCAACACAGAATCTGTGACCCACAGCTGGCCTGGCTCACAGAGTTTTGTGTTTCTATTTTGAAAAGAAGGAAGAATGAGAGGGAGGGAGTTAAGTAACAAAGTATTTGGAGTTATATGCTTCTAGATTCTAAGGGCAAAAGATAAAAGTGAAGAAATCGAGGACATTTTTCTAGGTTGGTTTTCCTAATCCAGTTTAATGAGAAAAGATTAAAAACTCAAAGGCACGCTGACCTAGAGTTAAATGTTACTATTTTTTTAATTCTATCTATCAAAATTTGTGTACATATACTCATTATTAATTGTCAAATTTTTGCTAAATTGTCAAATATTTGCTAAACGGTTACTATGAAGCATATACTGTTCTAGTCAATGAAGATACAGAATATACATAAATATATACATACATATATGAATATATACACATATATATACATTCCTATATATATGATATATGTGTGCTTTTCTTTCTAAGCCCTGTCATCATTGAGTCTACAATGTAATGGAGCCGAGCAGCCAATCTCATAGGCAAAGTTTATCATATCCAGCTAAGATGGATAGTATAGAGACAGGAGAGGGACATTTGAGGTGGAGATTGTCATTTAAAATACATTGGTTTAATACCTCTTTGGGGTTTATGGTTCACTGAAACCTGAAAGAGCTGAGTCACAGAACTATCTTAGAAAACAGGGGACAAGTCAGGGAGCCATCCAAAAGATGAAATTTCCAAAGGAAAGGAACCCCAGTGCCAAACCCTTAAGCAAATGGAGTGAACGTGGCTCGAGAGAAATAAGGATGTGAGGCAGCTAACTGGAGTTCAGTGAAGAATAACGAAGAATCAAGAAGTGATATGATAGAGAGTTCGTGTAAGGATAATCATGCCAGAGTCCTGCAGACCAGGAAGGGTTTTCAGATAAGAGGGTCAGGACCTGATAGGATTAAAGGAACATCACACATTCCTGTAGAAGCTACAGGGCACATTTTAAGCAATAAAAACAATGTTTGAAAATTCCACACTACTTGAAATTCAATACTTATATTAATGAGATGATTATGACTTTTTTCAGTGTGAGACTGTAATTATAAAATGTCAGCACAAGGAAAACTACAAGGCAGATGTTCAATTGTTTAACAATAACTACTATGGAATCTATGCACTTTCTTGGAAAAAAAAAACAAGTCAAGGAGATTACACACTGACTGGGCATTTGTGATATTAAGGAATGATTGTGAGGCTAATAATGAAATAATTATTCAAACTTCAACTATTGCCATCTTCCAAAGGCAAATGCTAGGATATTCAGATTAAAAGATGGACTATCTGAAATTTGTTTCTGGGTGATATTCCACAGAGGTTCCTTTGCTGCTATTTCTGATATTTTAAATGTTAGGTAGTACAGATTTTAAAAGTAGAATGCATTTGATCATTTCATACAGTGAAAGGCAGCCTAGTTTGAGAGAAATAGACCATACACATTTTCAACTTGTCACAAAGGTGCATTATCACTTTAAAAGAAAATGTCCATCAATCCCGTATCTGCTACGTCAATCTTTACATTTATTTTAAGCTATCCAGTATGCCGCAGTGGATAACACACTGAACTGCGAGGCCAGAATTGGAAATGTTAGGCTCTGCTTTGATACTGACTGACTTTGTGGCCCCGAGCTACTGACATAAGGATTGAGGGCTTCAGTGTCCTCCTTTAGAAAGTGAGTAAATGAGGCCAGGTGGTCACTATGATTTCTTCCAAAGCTATGACATATCTGTAGGATGGATGAAATGCATTAATTCTGATTTTAGTGTATCCACTAAAGCAAAAATATCCTTATAAAGAGTAGAAGAAAAATAGGACCACGTTGGAATCCCAAGGGATCCAGTAAACTGCCTATTCGGTGACTACCATTTTAATCCCAGATTTCCCCATGACCAAACAGAAAGTAATTCTCCTTGGCAGGATTCTGTAAACTTTTTCTGCAAAGGGTCAGACAGAAGCTATAGGCTTTGTTAGCCATGAGATGTTGTTGTAAGTTCTCATCTCTGTAATTACACAACAGCAGTCATGTAAATATATAATATAAATGAGTGTTTCAAAGGACTTTATTTATATTCAAAAAAGCATCAGACAGCAATTTTCCCATAGCCATCTTCTGATATAGTCCAGTTAATACTGACTCTTTAGCATAATCAAGTACTAATATACAAATCCTAATATAGAAAAATAATAAGACAGAAATATGAGAGTCCTATTCATCTGCTTCATATTTTGCTTATTTGTAGATTCCAGTATCCTGGTGGCAACAGTGCTAATAATAATGTCTAGTGACAGTTAATACTATATGCTAAACCCAGTCTCTTTTCATTGTAGCCCCACCTTCCTTTAGGTTATTATATATGCCTTGAGCTTTTTGCCCTGTTGGGATCCACACAGCAGGACAAAATCCTCAGTGAGAAAATCTGATCAGGTCAATGCCTGCTTCAAAGACTATGGCTTCTGAGACTCTTTATCATGATTTTGAACACCCTTTATGATCTGCAACTGCCCTTCTGACCACATTTTCAATCACACTCTGACATTTTTAAAGCACCAAGCATATTTCCTGTGCATCTAGCTTGCCAATGCATCCCTACCTCAAAGTGTCTACCACTACCCCCCCCCACACACACACCAGGATGTCTACTTGACAGCTCACATGTGGCAGTTCAACACTGATCTCTATTGACAGAGGCTGCTCGTTGATTCCCAGTCGCCCAAGACCCAAATAATAACACAGACACTATATTAATTACAATACTGCTTGGCCAATAGCTTAGCCTTTTATTAACTAACTCTTACATCTTAAATTAACCCATTCCTTTTTTTTTTATGTTTTACCTTGAGGCTTGTGTCTCCCAGATTCTGCCTTCCTTTCTCCTCTATCTCTACTTGGAATTTCTGCTTTGCTCTATTCTGAGATGCCATAGGCCCAAAGCAGACACTTTATTAATGAATGTTAATAAAACATATTCACAGCTTACAGAGGGGAATCCTACCAGATCTCTTATTTAAAATACAACCTCCACAAACCAGGCTACTGTGACATGGACTTCTATTCATATTTTGGATTATTCCCCTTTTGTGTTTTTTTCTTAATTTCTGTTGTGATTTATGATGAAAGTACTTGTTTTCTGATATTTTATTGTTTAATAAGTCTAATTATGTTGTGAGTTCTTCAATTGTCAAGAGTTTTATCTTTACAACTTCAATCTCCTGTATTAAAAGAGGGCTTAGTATTTAAAAGACATTCATTGATTATCTATTGAACAAGTAAATAAATTATTCTTCAATTTTATGCATTAAAGCCAATTTTTATAAAATTAAAGTACAGTGTGTAACTGTTTTAGTTAGTATAATCAGACTTTTATAACAAATGATCCCTTATAGACTCAGAGGTTCTGATATGAATTTCTGTTGTGGAATATTAGTTTAAGATGTGTTACATTCATTTATGCTGTGGGATATTTGCTTAATTATGCAAAGATGTGCTACATTCTTTTATGTTGCATTTGTTTAACTCTGTAAAGCTGTGTTACTTTACCTGTCTAAAACACCTGATTGGTCTAATAAAGAGCTGAACAGCCAATAGCTAGGCAGCAGAGAGGAATGGGCAGATCTGGCAGGCAGAGAGGATCAACCTAGGCTTGGGAAGAAGAGGATGGAGCGAGTAAAGAAGGAGAGAAGGAGTCCAGCATCCGGCCACACAGTACCACAGCCAGCCACAGAGTAAGAAGGAAAAGAAGATATAGAGAATAAATAAAGGTAAAAAGTTCAGCGGCAGAACATAGTTAAAGAAAAACAGGATAATTTAAGTTAGAAAAACTGACTAGAAACAAGCCAAGCTAAGGCTAGGCATTCATAACTCAAAATAAGTCTCCATGTATTTATTTGGGAGCTAGGTGGTGGGCCCTCAAAGAGTTTTAAAAAGCAAACAAATAACATTTCTTTTACACAGTTTTGGGCATGTGGACAGATTGACAGGCATTGTACTCAGTTATTCAGGTACTAGTTGGCAGAAGTTCTTACATCTGCACCAAGTGGGTTTCCAAGTTACTCTGGGGCAGCCATACTCTAACACACTGAATGGTCAGAGAACACAGACCAAAAAAGTCCAGTAGCATATTTAGGAGAAAAGACTTGGAAGTGACACACGTTTGCCATCTCTGCTCATATTTCACTGGCTGGAGCACAGTCAACTGGCAAAGTAAATGCAAGGAGTACTGAGAAATTCAGTTGTTATCTAGGACAAGCTTTCCTAGTGATGACTACTCTATTTGAATGGAAGCCTAGATCTTCATTAGGGAACTAACCATCTGTCTGAGGACCCCTATATAAACACTCCTGTCAGTCATTTTAACACAGTAGCTACAGCAATTACGTCGTAGAGTAAGTACATCTACATGTTCAGAAGTTCTATCTATAGCAATTCAAACCTAAGAAATAAGACCAAAACTGTCAGATAGACACCTTAGCTTCAGACCGTATTGTTCCAGTTTTACCTCTTCTGTCTATGGACCTGGGAGCCCTCCAGGCTCCATGAACCATGACATGCTTGAGTTTGTCGAAAATCCCTTTAAATCTACGTTTTAGACCCCAAAGTTTTTCCTCCAGTTGTCATTCTTCTTTGACCAGCTTATGAGTTTTCCATGTGGTTCTCTAGGTTTATCACTGTCTATCCATGATGTGTTTCCGAAACTTTCTCAACATGTAGTCTGCAAGCTAGGATGTAGCCTCAGTGGTAGAGATTTCTCAGCATACACAAAATTCTGGATTCAATTTCTAGGACCACGAAAAGTTAGAAATATTTAGCTAAGACTGTAGCCTGATACTAAAAGTCTTGCCAAGAATGTTGAGGACCCTGAGTTCAATCCCCCACAACACACACACACACACACACACACACACACACACACACATTATATAATATAGATATATGAGAAAGTTATAATGAAAATTAATTTGTTCTAAAAGCATTCACAAAATGACTACCACATATGTATATAAATCAACTGATTATATGTAAAAATTGCATCTGAGTGACAAAAATTGTATCATTTTAATATATTCTATTTTCTTACTTGTATTTTACAATGTTTTTATACTTCACAAACAAATTGAAGTGCCATTCTATTGGCCTACTTATGACTACAAGGTCTCAGGGTATTGTCTCTCTTCCTTCTCTCCCACCCAATCCCCAAATCCTCATTTGAGATTATACCACTTTTGCCCTGTGAAAGAGAAAAAAGAAAAAGCAGCTTCTCTAATTTTGCACACTGCATCTTTCCCTTTAATCGTGTAACACGCTTGCCTGGTGATGGGCTTTACTATAAAGAATGATTTTTATAGTTGCAATAGGATGGGGCATTGAACAAGGCTTCATCCTGTCTCATTATTATCCCTAATGGGATTTTATCTATATATGAAGAAGCCAAAGACCTCATTTTAAAAAGCAGTTTCAACCTTCTCTCTCCAATTTTCTCAAAAATGCTAAAAAGAATCAAGACTAAAAACTTTAGCTCTTCTTTTGCCCCTCACTTAAGGGAATGTGGCTATTTCTTATATACTAGCGATGAAGATAAAGGGTGATAAATATTGACAAACCAGACAATTGTCCTCTGAAAGACAGTTTGAACTATATAAGAGTTGATGCCACTCATTCCCAGGACAACCAACTAATTACAATGCCATTGAAAGCTGTTCCCCTCTGTTTCTTCCCAGACCTTACAAGCAGTAGGCAAAGGAGTCTCTAGTTTTGAGATATACTGGTCTTGTTCATCTTCCCAAATCAGCAGAAACAGGTCTTTTCTCTTCCCTCATTGAAGAATCTCCATAGCTAACACAAGAGAGATGCCATTCTGGTGTCTCTGCAGATGGCCCTGTTTGCTCTTTGACCCAAATCTTTAGCAGAAGAGGCTGCCTTCCACATTCTCACACCATAAAAGCAAAAGAACAGCTCTACTCCAATCTACCTTGTCTTAGTGAAGGTTACAATTTCTGTGATGAAACACCACAGCCCACAGCAATGTGGGGAGGAAAGGGTTTGTTTTACTTACAGTTCCATAAAACACTTCACCAGCAAAAGCAGTCAGGGCAGAAACCTGGAGGCAGGAGCTGGTGCAGAGTCCATGGAGAAGTGCTACTTAGTTGCTTGCTTCTCATGGCTAGCTCAGCCTGCTTTCTTACAGGACACAAGATCACCAACCGAGAGATGACATCACGTCCAATGGGCTGTCTCTCTCCCATTGATCACTATTTAAAAAAAAAAATTAAAATGCTCTACAGGCTTGCCTACAGCTAGATCTTATGGAGGTGTTTTCTCAATTGAAGTTTCCACCTCTCAGATGACTCTAGCTTATGTCAAACTGACATAAACTTAGCCAGCACAGCTGGCCTCTTGTCAACTTGACACACAAACACAACGCTTTTCGATTCTTTCCACGCTCACTTATTCCCAAGATGGAATGTTAATATCAGAATATGAGACATAAATAACTTTAAAAGTCCCACACTCCTTACAAATTCAAACGCATTAAAAGTTCAGTCTCTTTAATATATCCACACTAAAAGTTCAGTCCCTTTAAAATATCCGATCTCTTTAAAATTCCAAAATATCTTATAAAAATTCAAAGTCTCAACTGTGGACTCCTGTACAAATAAAAATGAAGTTAAATACTTTCTTTAAGAGGGAAGAATCAGGACATAGTCGCAATCTGAATAATAAAAAATAAACAATGTGAATAACTCAGTTTTCAGTTGTCTGGGACTCACTCATGATCTTCTGAGTTCAAACGGCTTAGGTCGCTTCTCCAGCTCTGCCCTCTGCAGCACACATAGCTTGTCTTCTAGGCTCTGGTGGGCTCCGCTTCACTACGCTGTTCTTGGTGGTCAACCCATGTCCCTGGTATCTTTAAAACTTCTGAAGTCCCTTGCTGCAACTGGACTACTCTTTCACCAATAGCTTCTTCTGGGCTCTCTTCAGAGATTCCAGTTCTGCCACACAGTGCCAAGCTCAGTCACTGTTTGGCGCTGATTCACATCTTCAAAACCAGCACATTGGGTGACTCTCATACTATCAAGTTCAGCTGTCAGTACACGGTACAACCTTGGCCGTGTCTGGGACACACAGCTTCTGTGTGCTCATCCTCAGGATTTCTCTTTGGGGATGCTGCTCGCTTCTTTTTTTTCCATAATATTTTTATTGATTTTGGGGGGGGGGGAATTTCACATCATGAAACCCGAACAAACTGTCTTCTCAGCCCTCCCAGGTCTACCCCACCCTTGTGACCGCCATCCCCCCCAAAAGAAAAGTCCAATTTGTGTTGCCCTTATACTCACCGAAGTTCTTCTTAATCACCGTAATTTCTCAGCTCCAGCTGACCAGCATCAAGAATCCCAGGAAAGGAAAGGTTTTGCTTTAGTAGTTCCAGTGTCTTGCTAGAAACTACAGATGTCTCTCTCTCTCTTTCTCTCTCTCTCTCTCTCTCTCTCTCTCTCTCACACACACACACACACACAAAGCAATAGAGTCTTTACATGCCCCTTAAACTTCACTAGCCAGACTTCCATCATCTGACCCTGCTCTCAGCATTATCTCCCAAGATCCTATAGAACAGTTCACTAAGCTCTCAACACTCAATGACTTATCTATTCCAAAGTTCCAAAGTCCTTCCACAATTGTCTCAAAAACAACATGGTCAGCTCTGTCACAGCAATACCTCACTATCCTGGTCCCAACTTGTCTTAGTTAGGGTTCCTATTCCTGTGATGAAACAGCATGACTAAAGGCAACTTGGGAGAAAGTGGTTTATTTCACCTACATTGCATGTATCAGTTCATCCATCCAAAGCAGTGAGGGCAGGAACTCACATAGGACAGAAACCTGGAGGCACGAGCTGATGCAGAAGCCATGAAGGGGTGTTGCTTAGTGGCTTACTCCTCATGGCTTGCTCAGCCTGCTTTCTCACAGAACCCAGGATACCACTCAGGGGATGGAATCCCACACAATGGCCTAAGTCCTCTCCCCACTGATGGCTAATTAAGAAAATGCCTTGGATATTATGGAAGCATTTTCTCAACGGAGGCTCCTGACTCTCTGATAACTCCAGCATGTGTCAAGTTGACACAGTTCTCCTGAGTTCTCCAAACTAAAGCAAAGTCTTTCACCCAGAAGCCTCATGAACACACACACACACACACACACACACACACATGCATACATACACATGCACAAGCACAAGTCTGTTTGCACCCTCTCTTCCACTGGCTTTATCACATACCATAGCAAAGTTATGGCTGCCCAGAGTTGTCTTCCTCAAAATGAAGTCAAGCGGCCACCACATTAAACCCTTGCTCTTAGTTTAACATGATCAAAGATATTGGTTATTGGAAGCCTCCAGAAAGCTGTGGATTCTTTTCTCATAAGATATCTGCAGTTGTTACACACATACACACATGTTTACATACATACACATGCATGTATGTATATACATGTGCATATATCACACATATAAGTGATCTACTCTTTCAGAGATTTCATACACCTCTTAGAGCCCCATAAATTCCCAAGTCTATCAAGAATCCCAAATTGGAAAACAAAAACAAAAACAAAAAAAAAAACCCTCCAGGGGTAGACAAAACTAGCATTGACCTTGATTAGCCTTGATCAACAGTGTGAGAAACTGGCCCTGGACTGCATCTGGTTTCTTCCTGAAACCATTTTCCTTAAAAGCTGTTGTACACATCCCCTTCATCTCACTCATCCTCTTTCCTGTCTCTAGAAACTGCATGTGTTCTCTCCTTCATTCTTCACCCTAATGTATGGTCTTTATCGCTAATGTCTCTCACACACCCTGCCTCCTGATTAAACACAGCTGTGTGTCCTTTGCTGTCTCTCCATACATCTGATCTAGGAATATGGTTTTGTTATAACACCACAGACTATATATCTAGAACACTTCTTCTCTGTACTCATTCAACCAATTTTCATTTTTCCAGATCATTTAAATCCCTTCTATTGTCTTACTCTCGCTGAATTGCGATCACTCCATCTGTACCAGCATGGATTAGTGTCTGGGTATAAAAAGCCCTTCACTATTAAAATTTATCTTCTCTGTGTTTGCACCATGGCTTGCTGTGAGAGGCAGCACTGTGGTGACTGCTGTTTGAGGTCCTACGCATAACTAAACATGTCAAGTCTAATGTAATATACAGAGAATGTTTTCTAGACTTAACGAGATTTCCCACACTGACTCCAGTATGTTCTTGTCTCAACAATGAAACATTCCCACATAGTTATGCAGAGGAAGTTTTTGTGTCTATATGTTTCTTTGTAAGCGATAGGAAGAGTTTGCTCCTGTACACATGCCCAGAAACACACAAGCCGACTGAACATGAGATAAGAGAGATGAGGCAGGTTTATAGCAGTCAATGGACTTGTTTCAGCAGAAGAAGGAGACATTGACTCCGATTGGCTAACTCACTATGAAGCCCGACCTTGCCCTAGAATAACTTCTTCTTAGCTACAGCTTGTGCATCTAATCACCCAAGAAGAGTTATCTATCATTTGATAGTTACTGGATTAGAATAATTACATATACATAACATTTCTATTTAATTGTAACACATTGTGAAGTAGATGATCCATTTCTGCTCCAATGATTTAAAGAAGGCTGGAATTGTAGGTCTGAATCAGGACAAAATGGTCTTTCTGAATCCAGACTCCATGCCCTGTTGATCTGTCATCTGTTTTATAGATGTATGTTGTTTATGGGTATGTGTCTGTTTCCAATATTTCTATTGTATTTGTCATTGCTGTTTCCAGTCCATTCTTTACCTGTCTTCACCTTTGTGTGACTCACTTTCTCTTGCTTTCTCCTAATTTCTGATTGAAGGCATTGAAGTTCATCCATTTACACCATCCCCTGCCAGATCTGCTCTGCTCTAACCTGGCCCTGAGTATAATCTGCTCACTGTGGTCTCAGGTTTTCTCAGGCATCCCCTATCCTGATTGAATGTAGGTTTTGACTTCCTTCTGGCCACCTTCTTTTCCAGTTGGCCCTCTGGCTTGAGCTGATCCCAAAGTCCTGCATTGGCCCTTTTTACTCTCTCAGTAAATTGCCCCTCCACCAAACTCTTCTCTGCTCTTCTTTTATTGTACATATATGTATGTATAGATGCTCATGGATGTGTGAGAGGAGGGCAGAGGCTGACAGTTGATGTCTTTCTTGACTACTTTTCCAATTTAGGTTTTAACATAGGATCTCTTACTGAATGTGGAGCATGCAAATCTGGCTAAACAATAAATATTGATCGTGATACTTAGAAAGACAGGACTAAGACCAAACTCATTTGTCTCATGAGAATGACCTGAATACAATAGCATAAACAATGTTCATCCTGTGCTAGCCAGTTTTTCATTACTGTTAAAAAAAAATGCCTGAAAAAAATCAATCTATAAGAGAATAGACTCATTTGGCTCCATTTCTGAGATTCCTCTCTTGGCAACTTGGTTCTTCTCTTTCTGCATCGCGGTAAGGTAGTGCAAAGGAGGGGGAATGGGTGCTAGAGCACAACTCTTCTCATTTTATATGTCAGCAGTTGGGGACTGGGATAGAGCCTATTTCAGGTCCAACCTCCTAAAATTGCTGTCATCTTCTGGGAAGACCATCAGATGATGGCTCCATCAGTGGGTTAATATGAATGTGATCCAAGACTTCACTACCCAGTTTTGTTAGAAGCCCACACCTTAACCCAAACATTGCTTCATTGGGACCAAGATTTCAACACATGAATCTTTCATTTCTTATCTACAAATGTGGCAAGAGTGGATCCTGAGGTGTTTTTGATGGAGAGAAAAATCATAAAGTTAGCCCAGTTTCAGGGTTGAGGAAGACAGCTTTGCTGCTTGGAAGAACTCTCAAAGATTAACATTAGAGCCATAATGCCAGTCAACCTATCACATGAGTCACCAGAAGAGAACTTCAGTAATTTATCTTTCCTACAGGAAAAATATGAAAACTAAACTATACTAAAACAAAACAAATTAAAAAATCCAAATGTTACTCTACCTTGTCCTCCTCTGTTGTAGGGAGCTGCTTGCTCATTTCTGGCTGCCTGGACCATAAAATAATCACACAGAAACTGTATTATTTAAACCACTGCTTGGCCTATTAGCTCTAGCTTCTTATTGTCTAATTCTTACATCTTAATTTAATCCATCTCTATTAATCTGTGTATTGCCACATGGCTGCAGCTTACCTGCAATTACCTGCAATGTTCTGGCTCATGTAGCAGAGGCTACATGGCATTTCTCTGACTCTGCCTTCTTTCTCCCAGCATTCAGTTTAGTTTTCCCCACCTACCTCTATTCTGCCAGGCCCAAGACAGATTCTCTATTAACCAATGGTATTCACAACATACAGAGGGGAGTCCCACATCACTCCTTTCTCCATGCATCCACTTTATAGTTGGTCTGATGTGAGTACCTGATTCTGCTCTTCTCCCTAGTCATATTTACCTTTGAGAAGTAGTTCATCATGATAACAGAAATGGTGACTTAGCATCTTTGAGAGGTTATTTATTGTGGTGATGAAAATGTGACTTAGGAAAGATTAGTCTCAAGATTTACATATACATAGTTCTTCGAGCTATAGGCTAGTCACCATGGGTTAGCTTGAGGACCAGATAAAAGCAGTAGCTTGGTATTTTAGCCAATTGTTACCTTTTACACTTCATTTGAGTAGACTTCTTTTTCTTTTGTATCCTCTAGGTTCCATTTAATTGATAACAGTTTGCACCTGCATAATGAAAATCCTTCAGTTTAAAGATGAGTAAAAGTATAATTACTTAATCAAAATAGGCTGTTCGATGGTCTGTCACCCTTCAGTTTGTCTATCATTCTTTTTCTTTATACCAGAATCTTCAAAGATTTTTCTTCTTCAATGAAAGCCTCTATCTAGTTCCTCTGCTCCAATTCATTTTCACAAGGCTCTCCATATTGGCAGCTTTCCTTTCATTATCTTTCAACTGAATACTTCTGTAAATTAGTTCGTACTTTTCATATTAACAACCTGACAGCTCTTTCATTATGTAATACTGTGATGACAGGAATATAAATTTGATTAGATGCTAATGGACAAATCAGCACCATTGGTGCATATCCAAATCTCCTTCTACACAGGAATATCATTCAAAGGTAACCATGACATTGTGGATATGATTGATCTGAGCCCAACAATTTCAGGACACTTGATAGGTACCTATCATTTAAAGACAATAGTTCCAGGACAGGCTCCAAAGAAAAAAATAAAGAAAATATAGGATATTTGTAATTAATTTATATCATAGTTTCACACTCTCAATTCACTCTATTTTTCATATAGTCTTGATCATGAGGTGGTATTGTTGCAACATATGAGAACTAAGAACTTCAGGTTGACAGAGGTTGAAAAGCTGTTTTCCCTCATCTTCTAGAAATAGCAAAGACGACATTGCCCAAAGTCTTATCAATTTAGATAGTCAGTAGCACCTGCTTCCAAGAAGTAAATTTATTTTAAACTTTAATAACAATGCAATCCTGCAATTGTGTCTATAGAAAGCAAAAATAATAGAGGGTCTTTCATTAATGTTTATTTTTTTCTTCTATGAAACCTTGTAAATGTGTTATACTTTGAAATCAAACTGTACATACATAACACAATCCATTTTCTTCTCTTCAAATAGCACGTGTGCTTTGCAAGCAGGATTTTAAACGTCTCTGTGGTTATACCTCCCAGTTCGTTATTACCCACTCATCAGGAGTAGTGTATGTGCATTTGTAGGATGATGTTGGCACATGATGTGCTATAGGATTTCACTTGTTTCCCTGGGTGAGCTTTCATCTGTGGATGGAAACGATGTATCTTTTTAGGTTCTTGAGTTTCCTTGGAAAATTGCCTTCCAAGAAATTGCATCATTTATATCCCCACAAGCATTATGTGACAACTAACATATTCACATTTTTCTAAACTTAAGTAAGTTTGTAGTTTTATTTAATTCTTTGACAATTACATATGCATTTATAATCATCATCATTATTATATACACCCCTAGGACTAGCTCTTAGCACTCGCTCACTTCCACTGAATTTGCTTGATCTTTCCCATAAGTCCCTTCCTACTTTGCTGCCTTTTTGTCTGCATGAGCCACTGAGTTTGCCTGGGGCTGCCTGCATGATCATGGCTGGAGGGCTATTTGCTGGAGCAGGAGCACCAAGCCAGTAGCTACACCACTGAAGGAAATGACTCTTTCCCTCCCAATAATCATTAGCTGCCAGTGTTCCAGCAGGGAGGTTTTGCCCCAGAATTTAATGAGAATTCAAGTGTTTGATAAATATATTTTGAAGAGAAAATTCTTCCTGTAATTCTGCAAAATTGAGTTTTATTTTTATAGAGATGTAAGCAGACAAAACACCCAAGAACATTTATCTCTATTTCACCAAAGGAAACATAAAGTTACTTTTCAAAGCACTATGCTCAAGCACATCACAGCAGTTTGAGAGAATGGTTTTCTTATTTTAATCAAAATTTACACAAATTATGACTTTAGAAATTTTTTTCTAAGCTATTTAACACCTTAATGTTTTGTGAACCTCTATATGAAAGTTTAATAAAAGGTACTTTTGAATAATTGAATTTTTACTCAAGTCAGTTTTCCAACTTATAGGTTTGAAAGCAATGTTCAAATGAAATATTTTTATTAATAATTAAGGTCACATATCATAAGCATGAGTTCTCAAATAATCACAGACACACATATACACACACAAAGCAGATGACAAGAAGCTATTCTCTTTGAAGTACATAAAAATTTGGCAAGATTCTTCTTCCTTTATGCTAAAAGCCTTAGTTTTCCCTTTCACTTCATTGTGAAGTTACTGCACAAATGAATAAATAGTTCCTTGCTGGGAGGGTGAAGTTTCCTAGAGGCATCAGAATACTGATGAGACAAGGCAGGAAGGTCTGGGTGGGTATAAGAGGAGCAGAGGGAGTGCCTTCAGCAAGGGCAACCCTGGAACTTGTCTTGCAATGCAGAATTTTAGTCTAATTTCCAAGGCAGAGGAAGAACACAGCTGATTTGATCTTGACTGGGTGCACTCAAATCGGTGCATTAGACAAACTCAGAGTTACAAAATAATGTGTACTTTTCTTCTTGATACACATTTCTTTTGAGCACACAGGGGCAATGAAAGCAAATATTACTACTCTTGTATCTATTTGATGAAATTTGTCTTCAAGGTGTGTGGCTGTGCTTCTACCTTCTGTCTTTGTGAACATCATCATCTGCCTACGATGTTCATTATGAGAATGTCTGGGAACTTCTAGCTGGAAGGCAGAATATTTGAATCTGAAGTCAGGAAGTAATTACCATAGTATGCTAGTTTACAGCAGGGTAATAAAAATTCACAGAAGTTAATATTCTAGGTAGTTAGATTCATTTTTCTCATTCATTGCCATCACTTTCTTTCTGCAAAAGCATTATTGAAATACAAAAACTTGTATTTCACAGGAACGAAAAATTGCATTTAAAAGTGAATGTTTCATAGATAATGTCTATTAAATCATAATATCTCTGCATAGTATCTGTTACTTTATAACAGAAACAGTAAGTATTTTGTTACAGGAAGAACACTGTCCTAAAGGAGAGACATTCTAAGTTAAAATTTTACCTTTGTAGAGATTCCTAATTTTACCCAATTCTACCTTCCTTGTCTCTGACATGGAGACAGGGCTGTCCTAAAAGTTAAATGAGAAAACATATAGGAATAACCTCCTGTATCTTTGCAGATCACCATGACTTAAAGTTAGAATTCAACAACAACACTATTTGCAAGAAGCCTACAAACTCATTGAAATTGAATAGTGATCAATTGACTCACCCCTGGATCAAGGAAGAAATTAAAGACTTCCTAGAATTCAATGAAAAATGAATGCACAACATACTCAACCTAATGGGAAACTATGAAAGCAGTGCTAAGAGGAAAGTTCTTAGTACTAAAGATAGTGGAAAAAGCTCACACTAGTGACTTAACAGAACACCTGAAAGCTCTAAAACAAAAAGAAGCAGAGTGAGGAGGAGTAGACCACAGGAAATAATAAAATTGAGGGCTGAAGTCAATAAAATAGAAACAAAAAAAAAACTATACAAAGAATCAATGAAACAAAGAGTTGGTTCTTTGAGAAAATAAACAAGATAGACAAACCCTTATCCAAACTAATCTAAAGTCAGAGAGAGAACATCCAAATTAATAAAATCAGAAATGAAAGAGGGATATAACAACAGACACTGAGGAAATCCAGAGAATCATTAGGTCATACTTTGAAAACCTGTACTCCACAAAACTGGAAAAACTAAAAGAAATGGATTTTTTCTGGTTGGGTACCACACACCAAAATTAAATCAAGACCAGATAAACAATTTAAATAGATCTATAACCCCTAAGGAAATAGAAACAGTCCTCTAAAGTCTCTCTTCTCTCAAAAAAGAAAAAAAAAAAAAGCCCAGAGTCCAATGGTTTCAGCACAGAATTCTACCAGAACTTCAAAGAAGAATTAATAACTATACTCCTCAAAATGTTCCACACAATAGAAGCAGAAGGAACATTGCCAAACTCTTTCTATGAGGCTACAGTTACCATGAGACCCAAACCACACAAAGACATTACTAAGAAAGAGAATTACAAACCAGTCTCCCTCGTAAACATTGATTCAAAAATACTCAATAAAATACTGGCAAATGAATTCAAAAACACATCAAAAACTTGGCCACTATGATCATGTTGGCTTAATCTCAGAGATTCAGGAATATTCAATATACAAAAGTGTAACAAAGAAAAAAAACATGATCATCTCATCAGATGATGAAAAATATTTGACAAAACTCAACATGCCTTCATGATAAAAGTCTTAGAGAGAGCAGGGATACAAGGAATATACCTAAACATAATAAAAACAATATACAGAGAGCAAGCCAACAGACAGCCAACATCAAATTAAATGGAAAGAAACTTAAAACAATTCAAATAAAATCAAGAACAACACAGGTTGTCCACTCTCTCCATATCTATTCAACATAGTACTTAAAGTTCTAATTAAAGCAATAAGACAACAAAAGAAGATCAAGGGATACAAATTGGAAAAGAAAAAGTCAAACTTTCACTATTTGCAGATGATATGATATGATATGATATGATATGATATGATACATATGTGACCCCAAAATTTTTATAAGAGAACACCTACAGCTGATAAAAAAAAAAAACCTTTATTAATGTGGCAGGATACAAGATCGACTGAAAAAAGTCAGTAGCCCTCCTATATACAAATGATAAAAAGGCTGAGAAAGAAATCAGAAAAACTCACCCTTTACAATAGCCACAAATAACATAAACTATCTTGGGGTAACACTAAGAAAAGAAGTGAAAGACCTGTTCAACAAGAACTTTAAGTCTTTAAAGAAAAAAATTAAAGAAGATTTCAGAAAATGGAAAAGGATCTTTCATGGTCTTGGATAGGTAGGATCAACATAATAAAAGTGGCAATCCTACTGAAAGCAATCTACAGAGTCACAGCAATCCCCATAAAAATCCCTTCATCCAGCAACTGATGGAAACAGATGCAGAGATACACAAGGAAGAACTGGGCTGAACTCCCAAGGTGTTGAATGAGCAGCAGGGCTGTGTTCCGGCAGCCCTGGCTCTCACATGGTTAGCTTATGCCCTGAAATAATTACACAGAAACTGTATTCTTTTAAACACTGCCTGGCCCATTATCTGTAGCCTCTTACTGGCTAGCTCTTACATATTAATCTAACCCATTTCTAATAATCTGTGTAGCCCACGAGGTGGCTTACCAGAGAAGATCTTAACCTGTGTCTGTCTTGAGTGGGAGAATCATGGCAACTCCCTGACTCAGCTTCTTTCTCCCAGCATTCTGTTCTGTTTACTCCACCCACCTAAAAGTTGGCCTATCAAATGGGCCTAGGCAGTTTCTTTATTAATAAGAAATCACTCCCACACCAAGGTCCAGTTGAAGAGAGGAAGGAGTGATAATATGAGTAAATGGGTCAATACCATGATAGGGACACCCACTGAAACACCTGACCTGAGCTAGTGGGAGCTAGCCAGATGGACAGCAGGGGAACCAGTATTGGACCAAACTAGGCCCTCTGAATGTGGGTGACAATTGTATAGCTGGAGTAGTCTGTGGGGCCACTGGCAATGGGACCAGGACTTATTCCTAGTACTTAAACTGTCTCTTTGGAGCCCATTCTCTTTGTAGGGATACTTTACTCAGCCTGGATATAGTGGGGAGGGCCTTGGTCCTGCCTCAAAGCAACGTGCTAGACTTCGTTGACTGCCTATGGGAAACCTTGTCCTCTCTGAGGAGTGGCTAGGTGGTGTAGAGTGAAAAGAAAGAGGGAGGGAGTGGGAACAGGGGTTGGTATGCAAAAGGAGAAAAGACTGTTTTTAAAAATTAATTAATTAATTAGTTAATTAATTAATTAATTAATAGAAAAAGAAAAAAGAAACCTGGTTCACCATTTATTTAAATGCTGGATCAAGATCTAACCAAGCTTTACACACAGGATGAATAAGACCTAGAGAGAGAAAGACCGGGAGCTTTGCTGTTTTGCTTTTTCATGCAAATCCCTGTGTCAGAATGAAATGCAGCCAGTACATAGGAGACAAAGAGAGCTGAAGAGTTTGAAACTCTGAAGTGTGGACAAGGGTGAACAATGGGGGCTGTTCTAAAATCTCCATCAGGAGAAAATGGGGAAGAGAAGGGAGAGCTCAGAAAACAAATTCAGTTACTAGAAGAGAGTCAAAGGTATTTAAATTAGAGGGAACTATGTATTTCCCTTTACAGAGAAATGACCAGGCAGATCAACAACTGGCCCCACAGAGAAGAGCAGACTGGGGCTGGAGCTCTCAGAAACACTAGTCAAGAGGGTTATCCTGGGAGCACCTGTTTTCTGTCATAGCCTGTATTCTCAGTTGAATACATGATTCCCTTGGACCAGAAAATGGGATTACTCCAGGAGACATGAGAAAAGAGGGGGGGGGGAAGCCTACTGTAGCTACACCTGCCTTCCACAGACTCTCAGCCCCTGTGCGGTGTCCATGGGCTATGTCAGAAACACGCCTCACCTCCCACTCCACAGGTCTGAGAAATGCCCTGTCGGATCATTGAGTTTCTGACTTCTTCCCAAAGTATGTTTCCTCCAAGAATTGCCTCATTTGTTCTTAGATGTAAGACTACAGGGGTCTCTTTTCAGACCTTTGCTAGAATATTGTCTCTGTGAGTGGTCATTTAAAAAGAATGGAAGAAAGAAACCAATATTATATAACTTCTAAAAATAACTGCCTGCCTCGCAATATTCTTGAGAGGCAGCTGTGGAGGACTCTCATAGTGCCCTCGGAGCCTGGTGACAGGAGATCTGAGCTCTGTCATGCTTCAGCCAAATGACTGCTCGCTCTGTCTCCTGGATCTTTGACCTAGCACACCCCGTGACCCTCTACAAAAATGAGATTAGGGCAAAATGGCTGGGAAGTTAAAAGGTGAATGCTCCTTCATTTATTTCAAAACCGGATTCTCTGAGAACTCGGCCATGTAAAAAGTTGTCTGGCTTACCCGTCATAGAGTTGTTTTTATGTTGGGCAATCACTGGTTAGTGCTAATTGGCCTCAATCTCTCACCTAGGGAAGATGAAGAAAAGAATCAAGAAAAGGAAAGCAAAGTAAAATAGCCAAGGGTGGTAAGAGACCCAAAGAAATACACCTTAAAAAAAATCAGAGATGTGGCTCAGAGAATAAAATTAATTTAGAGCACAATATGGCTAGCCAGAAGAAAGGGACTATTTTAAAAGAACAAATTGAATCATGCGAGTGGAGTCTCAAGTCATAATTAATGTTTAGGTTTAAACTACACACATCAACCAGGCACTGATTGTCACCAGTCTCCCCATTCAGCCCAGGTAGATGCTGCCGTGGCCTTACTCTTACAGTGCACACACAGCGGGAACGAACAGAAACCCATCAGAAAGTGTAACACAGTAATTACACAGTAACACACGTTCATCTGAAATAAGATATCGATCACCAGATGATGCGCATTCTTTATGCACTAATGCATTTCAATGCACCGGAGTGCGGTGATAGATCTGGGGTAATTACATAAACATTGATAGCACATTCATCAGTGTTTGTGATTAGTTCAAAGCATTGGCATTTCCGTGAATTATGGCGTGTCGCCTTGTGTGTACACAAATGTTAAATCATCTGTGGCAACAATTGATCAGTCGCAAGCATATGCTGCAGGGAGGTGCCTTGAAGACTCCCAATTCAAGGGAGTGTATTTGCTGGTGGGTTGTGCAATTAGTTTGATGGACATGCTGAAGTTTCCAGGGTGACTCGTGTTCATCTGTATCTATCTCTAAATGCTACTGAAATGAACTACATAAGCACACAAAGATATGAAGTGTTTTTCCGGACAGGAATAGTCTGGGTGTGGGGGGAATGCCAAGCACCTGCTGCTTGGGAGAGACTCAGTTTTGTAATTCAAACTTCTTGGCTGGTTATAAACTTCTCTGGCTGAAGTAGGGAAAGAATGATGGGCTAAAAGGAGTCATACCTTTGAATATGGATTATTATCTACAGCTTCAGATTTGGACAATTTCCATTTTGAGTACTGATGGGGTAGAAACTTGATCTGACAATGTTGTTTAGACTGTGGCTCTTGGGAAGTGCTTTAAGACTAAATAAGGCCGTTAAGGTAGAACTTCTATGGTGCAATCTTAATAGCATTATAAGAAGAGGCCAGAAAGGAAACACACACACACTAACTCACACACACACTAATTTATGCACACATTCACTCACACCAACATACAAACTCACACTCACTCATGCATACACTAATTCACACACACACACTTACTCACTCTTAGCCATGTCTTGACATAGGGCAGTCTGTGCCTGCACAGTCAGAACACTGCAGGAAGGAACTCAGAACTTGCACCTCCAGAACCACAAGAGAAAATAAAGTCTGCTTTTATAACCTCCCCAGTCTGTGATATTTTGTTATTAACAACATTAAAAAGGTCAATATAAAAACAGCAATTAAAAAACTACATGTAACCATAAGCAAAGGAAGGCTGGCAAAGATGAAGAAATGTCCTGAACATAGCAGAAGAAAAAGAAAGAGAACCAAATTTAAGAACAGCTTTCTATTTGAAACTAATTTTACATAAGCAATATTCAAAGAGTCTCCACTGAGGGCCAGGCACCTTAACTATTGCCAAAATCACAGTATTTTCCAAAACATGTTGTGGCTCCATTTTCTTTGTTGTTTTTTTTTCCACTACCACTCTGCTCAGACCCTCAGTTCCTCCATCTTGGGTTATTATTTCTAATTATTTTACTTTTTAAAAAAGAAAACAAACAACATTTTTTTGTTTTACATACAAATCCCAGTTCCCACTCCCTCCCTTCCACCTCCTCCCCGAGAGAGGGCAAGGCACATTGTTCCAAAGAGGACCAAAGCCCTCCCCACTATATCCAGGATGAGCAAGGTATCCACCAAATAGAATGAGCTCCAAAAAGCCAGTTCAAGCAGCAGGGACAAATCCTGGTGCCACTGCTAGAGGACCCGCAGTCTGTCCCAGCCATACAACTGTCACCCACATTCAGAAGGTCTAGTTTGGTCCTATGCTGGTTTCCTTTCCTATTTGTCCAGAGCCAGTGAGCTCCCATTAGCTCAGGTAAGCTATTTCAGTGGGAATCCCCATCATGGTCTTGACTGGTTTGCTCATATTCTCACTCCTCCCACTCTTCAACCAAACTTGCCTCTGTCTCCATCAGTTGCTAGATGAAGGTTCTATGATGACATTTAAGATTTTCATCAGTCTGACTTTAAGGCAAGGCCAGCTCAGGTACCCTCTCCTTTATTGCTTAGAATCTTAGCTGGGGTCATCCTTGTGGATTCCTAGGAATTTCTCTAGTGCCAGGTTTCTTGCTAGTCCTATAATGGCTCTCTCAAATGAGACCTCCTGAAACTGAGAAGCTTCTGTAAAGCAAAGGACACAGTCAATAAGACAAAAAGGTAGCCTGCTGAACTACTAGCAACCCCTCATCAGACAGAGGACTAATTTCCAAAATATATAAAGAACTCTAGAAATTAGACATGAAACTTCCAAGTAATTCAATTTTAAAAAATGGGGTTCAGATCTAAACAGAGAACTCCCAACAGAAGAATCTCAAATGGCCGAAAGACACTTAAGGAAATGTTCAGCATCCTTAACCATCAGGGAAATGCAAATCAAATCAACTCTGAGATACCATCATACACCAGTCAGAATAACTAAGATCAAAAACACCAATGATAGCTTATACTGGAGAGGATGTGAATTAAGGGGAACACTCCTCCCTTTGCTGTTGAAAATGCAAACTTGTACAACCACTCTGGAAATCGGTATGGCAGTTTGTCAGAAAATTGGGAATCAACCTACCTCAAGACCCAGCAATACCACTCTTGGGCATATATCCAAAGGATATTCAATCATATTATAAGGACATGTGTTCAACTATGTTCATAGCAGCATTATTTGTAATAGCCAGAAACTGGAAACAACCAAGTTGTCCCTCAACAGAAGAAGAAAATGTGGTACATTTATACAATGGAGTACTAATCAGTGGGGGGAAAAAAGTGACATCTTGAAATATGTATACAAATGGATGAAACTAGAAAAAACTATCCTGAGTGAGATAACCCAGACACAGAAAGGTAAGCATGGTATATACTCACTCATAAGTAAATAATAGCTATAAAGCAAAAGATAACCAGCCTATAGTCTACGACCCTAGAAAAGCTAAGTAAGAATATGAACCCTAAAAGAATCATATATAGATCCCCCTGGGAAGGGGAAATAGACGAAATCTCCTGACGAAATTGGGAGTATGGTGGGGTGTGGAAGAGGACAGAAAGGGAAAAGGAGAGAAGAAGGGGATAAGGAAGGAGAGCTTGAGGTAATGGGAAAGTCGAGACAGCAGAAAGACAGAGATGGAAAGCAAGAAAAGAGATATTTTGATGGAGGGAGCCATCTTTGGTTATTTTTAAAGGCTTCTTTCCATTTTCTCCCTACAATCATTCAGCTCCTGTGTCTCCTATGTACCAATGCCAATCTGTAGCCTTAAGATGGCCTCTGAAGACCCTGATCCTCATTTCAAAACTTCTTTATTATCTACAGGAAAATATCAGTTCAAATAGATTTTAACTCTAAATGTTTGGGGACACCAGTACAACCGTGTGCACCTTGTATCAGCTGAGGACAGTCATACATAACTATGTGCCCTGTCCACTGAAATTCTCCCAACATCGCTAATTTCAGACTTGCATCTGATTTCACTAAACCTGGGATCAAGAGCAAAGAAACACAAGTGACTCACAGGTTGACACTGATCCAGCACCAACATACAAAACAGAAACATGTCTTACAATAGTATGTAAACCCCTACTTTAGTGTGAGTACAATTCCAAAATTTACAACATGGCTTAAACAAAAAAATCAAATTTCCTTCTTATATTATTAGGGTGTATATCATATCTAGATCTTACTTTCATGCTAGTAGTATCATCACAAATATACAAACTATACCCTAAAGTTTTAGAAGTCACAGACCGTTCATTCTGTACCACCTTATGCAGTTAGAACCTTCCACGGAATACAGCACCTTGGACTTAATACACATTCAACAAAGTAATGCTAGATGAGGATGTGAATGGTGAAGTATTGACCCAGCTCTGGTCATTAAAACCTAGCAACACCAGCATCATGGTCAACCTTCTTACTTTTGTGCAAAATCAAACAAGTTCACCTGCTATGGTGAATTCTCATGGTTACAATTACTGGATGGATCTCGTTTGCAACTCAAGCTCCATTCCACTCCAACAACATGCTAGTCTTCTTAGACAGTATTTGACTTAAGCCACCTACCAGTGGCCCTCCAAAATTTCAGTAACTACCAAAGAAAGTTTACTGTCTTGGTCATGGACTTTTCCTGTGGGCTGAGTGTCTGCTGTGGCTCTGAAGCACTGGGGTTAAGTAGCCAAGATTTATGCTCATTTCTAACATCATCCAAAGCCCCTTCTAGAATTCCCCGTCTTACTCATGGACTTTTCCATGGGCTGAGTGTCTGTTGTGGCTCTGCAGCACTGGGGCTGAGTAGCCAGGCCCTCTACACCCTTGTTACGTCATACAAAGACACAGCCTCTCTCTAGAAGAGAGGTTGTTTCATGACAAACAGAAGCAAAGTGATTATCACCTGCACAAAGACGCTTAAAGCTTCTTTCTAAAAATAGTCAATATCATATCCACTCATTTGCTTTCGGCCAAACTAAGTCACATGGGCCAAGTTTGACTCCTCCATAAAAGAAGGCATCAAACTCACAAACAATGGTTTACTAGTACAAAACTCTTTTAAGACAGAAGTGCAGACATCTGGAAAAAAGATGCATTCTACAACATCGGCCAAGTTGTTTCTCCCAAATATGCTTTGAGGACTTTGTCCTTACTTACCTACTACAGAGGCTCTGGGAGCATGGTAAATGTTCAGCAAAAGTCTATCTTGTGTTTCCTCTAGCAGTGAAGTTTCAGACAAGTTCTGGGTAAGACGTGCTATTATTTTTTAAATGTATCACTTTGATTTTTTCTTGGAACATTAGACTATCATTTGATAAATTTACTGTAGATTGGTGGGGTTTCACCCCAAGTTTCACAGGGAAGTTGTAAATGAGAGACTCAAAGACTGTTCTTTTGCATAATAGAAGAATATGAGTCTGTTCGTGAGAATTTCCAAGTCTTTGTAGTTACCCAATTGGAACTTGGTTGCGAGGATACAGTAATGCTGTCACTGGAGGGGTATGACAATAAAATGCTCAAGAGGAGCTACAATGGAAGCCAAGAAAAACATCAACTGCCAAGAATCTCCCCACAGGGCTTGATCCAGTCGTGCTGGTTCAATGGCATTACATTTGCACAGATGCCAATTTTTCTAATCCACAGGGGGCTAGACTCACATCAGTGCCAAGTTAGAAGGTGAACCAACTAGATCCTGGAGCCATTGACTCACCAGGAGAGCCAAAGTGCCATCAAACCACATGATAAATGTGATAACAAACTTCCAGAACTCTGTAGTGCAGGACTGGTCGATCACAGGGTAGGACTGGGAGATGATCACAGAGAAGGACTAGTAGATCCCAGGGCAGGACTGGTAGATCACAGAGAAAGACAGGTAGATCACAGGTCAGGACTGCCACAGGAATAAATTATTCCTGTCATTCTGCAAATGTGCACTGTACCAAAAGCTGTTAGTGTCAAACCTATGGCACATAATAAATGCCTATCTTAAATGACATGGTAGTAATATCACATATAAAATCATTTACTTTGAAATAAACAGTTTATCAATTCTCCTACTAAACAGTTAGCTTCAACATGAACAAACATTTAGGGAATAGAAGTCTGAAGTACTACATGAATGACCAGATGTCTAGGCAAGACCTAACTCTCACTCTGAAGTATTTTTGAGTACTCAAGTCTCTCTACAGAAAGTTCCATACTGCTAAGATTTACAGAAGATTATGTTGGAAGAGGGGGCTACTTGTTTGATCCCATCCACTTAGCCCAAAAATAGTCACACAGAAACTGTATTAATTAAATCACTGATTGGCCCATTAGCTCTAGCTTCTTATTGGGTAACTCTTACATATTAATTTAATCCATTTCTATTAATCTGTGTATTGCCACGTGGCTGTGGCTTATCAGATAAAGTTCTCTCTGGCTCCTGGCAGGGCCACATGACTTCTCTCTGACTCTGCCTTTATTTCTCCCATCATTTAGTTTAGTTTACCCCACCTACCTCTATTCCCTGTGCAGGCCCAAGACAGGTTCTTTATTTATTAACCAATAAAAGCAACACATACACAGAAAGACCTCCCACACCGTTATTATTCTGAAAAATATAAGCAGAGCCTTGTGCATGCTCTATGCCTTCCACACGGTATAGGACATTTTATTTCTTTATGCCCTTGCTGTGTCTACAGATCCAGTTTCCTGTAT
Source organism: Alexandromys fortis (assembly GCF_014885135.2). NCBI lineage: Eukaryota > Metazoa > Chordata > Mammalia > Rodentia > Cricetidae > Alexandromys > Alexandromys fortis. The sequence goes on along the minus strand of NW_026067941.1, from coordinate 4,445,907 downwards.
CTGTTCAGACCCAGAGTGGGAAGTCTGCTGTTGGCTTCTTGCAGAAGCACAAGCTTCCATACCTGCCAATCCCTGATGAAAGAGGCAGCACTGCCAAGTTTCCACCAGGCTGCCAGAAACCCGTTACAAGGAGACTGACACTTGTGTAGAGGGCACTTGTACCTGATGTCACAGTCCTATTATCTATACTGAATTCGCTCTCTCTTGTCCTTAACAGAAGTCGCTGGCACTGCCTTCTGCTGCTGCAAGAGACTCTGGCATGCGTGTTGTACATCCCTCTCAGCAATTCAGCCTTTTTTGTGTTTAATTCATCTTCCATTGCTCTCCGTGGTGTAGATCTGAAGGACTGGTAAGATGAAGGCAAGTGATGGAAAACATGTTTTATACATGCTCCATGCAACCGCTGCACCCATCTGATATGCTTCCATTAGGCAAAGGTTTGCCCAGCCTATGTAAACAAGGGCATGAGATTCTAATCCAGATCAAGGAAGGGACCATTAAGGTTTTGTGGACTGCCACAGCTGGAGGCTGAGATTCCATGCATGGTTACTTGGCATTGAGTCTGTTTGTCGATTTTGGAAAACTAGTCCTTAGAAAAATGTGGGGAAATTATTTGTATAAAATTCTTAGAGTAGAAACATAAGACATCATTGCACAACGTATAGAAGAATTTGTCTCTTCTCTGAACTCTATTGTAAGGAAAGTACCATCAGCACATTCATGGGAGACATTAGACAAAGGAAACCCCAGATACAATTCTTCCTATGTTCCTCTCACCAGCTCACTAAAACTGTAAATCAGAATTTTACAGCAGGTTAGTATGTGGTCTCTATCTACCAGCATGGCATGTACTAGCACTGTAGGGCAAAGTAGATTTTTTTCAGATAAAGGCAGAATTAGGTACCAGGGGCATGTAATCAGCAACCCCAAGGATAAAAGCACACACTAACCCAAGTGTGGTAGTTTGAATGTAATCAGCCCCCACAGTTGCATAGGGAGAGGCACTATGGAGAGGTGTGCCTTTGTTAGAGTGGGTATGGCCTTATTGGAGGAAGTGTGTCACTATGTAGATGGGCTTTGGGGTTTCCTATGCTCAGGATATTGGCCAGAGTCTCAGTCAACTTCCTGTTGCCTGCAAGATCTAGGACTCTCAGCTATTTTTCCAGCACCATGTCTGACTGTACATCACCATGCTCCCTAACATGATGATAACAAACTGAATCTCTGAAATTGTAAGTGAGCCACCCCAATTAAGTGTTTTCATTTATAAGGATTGCCATAGTCATAGTATTTCTTCACAGCAATAAAGATCCTAAGACAGAAGTTGGTACCAGGGATGGGACTATTTCTGTGATAGGCCTCACCATGCTTTTGTTTGGAGTAATATGAACTTTGTTACTTTGGGTTAGTGGAATGTTTTGTGTACTGCTTCATGGACCATACTAGTAGGAGTATGGAAGACAATGCTGCTGATAATGATTTGAACTGATGGGTGCTAGCTCAAGAGCTTTCAGAGGAGAAAAATTTTAGTATGTTGCCTAGAGATTGTTTGTGTGATATTTTGGTGAGGGAAGTGGCTGCCTTTTGCCCTTGTCCAGAAAGTTTCCGTGAAGCTAAAGAAAAGAGTTTTTCAATTAATTCTGTTGGCAGAAGAAATCTCAAAACAGCCTAGTATAGACTCTATAATAGGGTAGCTGGTGTTAATGCTAATGAAGATTTATAATGAAAAGAAGCAATCTGAATAGAGTAAATTACAAAAAGTAAATTTTGAAGAGAGGCACCAGGAAAGAGTCCTCTAGACTCTGCGGTAAAGAACACCTTCCAGGAACTTGGCCAACCAAACCCACAGTGAACTCAGTTTAATCTCAAACCATGACCTTTAGTATATATTCAAAAAGAACACACATTATTTCTGAGCTAAAACAACAATCACTATGGCCACCTATTTGCCAAGCTCCATTTGACCCATTTCCAAGAGAGGGCCTCTTACAAATCATATCTATGTGGAATACTGCTAGGATCAACACGGTTACAATAAATAAGGTCTAGTTGACATTGCAAACGCTCCTGTATTTAGCAATGGGAAATGGAAATGTCCAGCTTAAATGTCATGTACAAATTATACTGGACAGATAGAAGTGATGAAAAAACATAATTATTATGGTTGAAAATAATGCCCTGCTCTGCTCTCTCGCCATTTGAAAGGCATCTGAAATATATTTATGAGATACATTAAAGAGCTAATTTCTCTAGTGTCCAACTCTAAATGGACCATTTCTAGTGTTCCCTAGGGTATATTTTTATAACAGTATCAATTTATTATAAAGGTCAATATTTTTTTTCTCTCTTTTAAATTCTTTCAAGTGTTTTTTTTTTAAAGACCATTTTCGGATGTATTTAAAATTCTAACAAACCACTACAAAATTACCAGGAAAGTTCTATGGGATTAAAAATAACATAACATTTGATGCAACATGAATCTGGGTTGCAGTAAAATATCATTAACAAAAGGTCAGCTCTGGAAAACAAAGAACAAAGGTTAAAAAAAAAATCAGGCATCTTGGAAATGCTAGAGTCCTGGGTGTTTATTCAATTCACCATTTCAGAGGACCAAGTCTGGAGCATCCTTCCTGCAGCTAAGACAAGTCTGGCTTTCTCCAAGCTTTCATGACAATCAGCATATACTTCATTTAATTTGTATCTCATCCACAGTGTCTCTGGAAGGACAAGGGAACTTGGCATGGTCTAGAACCATGCCTTAGTAATTGGTCTTGAAGACAAAAATTCATAAATGAGCAAATGAGTGTTTTTAGGATCCTAAGATAAATACAAAGGTTAAAAAAATCCATTCACAGGTAACTTGTTTTCAAGGTATCAATAAATTTTGTGTTGAGGGCTGGTTCTGCTGAGGCCCTGCTAAAAGCCCTGGTGTTTGGAGAAGGAACATCCCAAACCCAGGAATATGCTTGGCAGCATCAATAATGACCTGCAGCTGGGTCTTCTGGAGTGCTTTAGCTGCTGAGAGCCCAACTCTTCCCACTGTACAGAGCTATGGTTATCAGTCTCAGTGAAGCTGTGTGTTTGGCCTGAAATGCTCTCAAGATACCCTGTGTTCTCTTTGTGCAACACTGCCTAACAGATTGTCCTCTTGTGGACTTCATCCCATTTCTCACCTGGAAATAGTACACAAGATGTGCTTTGTAATAAACCTGTTTCCATGAGTCATTGCTTGTGATCAGACCTCCTGATACCAAATATTCTTGTCTTCTCTATCTTCTATCCTCTTTACATTTCCTTCTTTTGGCCACCTCCCACGTGGGCCCCTGTTACTGGGGCTAACTGATTTGCTATTTTTGCCATTGAGTTTCCTAAATAGACCTGATATTTTGTTATCTAGAAAGCATAGAGTTTCCACCCCACACAGCATCCTTAGCCACCTTCTAAGAATAGAATATTTTGTTGAGTGTATGTGCCTGAGAATAGAGCTACGTCCACAAGGAGCCAAGCCAGCTCTGCTCTTTTTTCATGATTAGCTTTCTTTAAGGCCACACTCAATAGATGGCTCCTCTTGAAAGCAGCCTGCCCAGACTTCAGTAGAAATCTTCTCACCTCTCAGTGACTGGCTCCCTCTTTTATGGCAAAGGAGACTTACAAGTATCCTTATGGTGCAGACAACTCTAAAATGCCAATATGTTTTGAAAACATTGGTAGGTTTTCTTCTATCCTGGATTAGTGCATTCACTCAACAATTTATCAAAACTCACTGTACATGCTGTAGTTTGTGAGTTATTAAAAGAATTTACCTGTCTTAGATTTGGCCTCCATATGTATAATTGTTGGTGAAGGGAGGCCGCTTGTTGGTTCCTGGCTGCCCAGCTTGCTTAGACCAGAAATAATCACACAGAAACTGTATTAGTTAAATCACTGCTTGACCCATTAGCTCTAACTTCTTATTGGCTAATCTCTTACATATTAATTTAACCCATTTCTATTAATCTGTGTATCACCGTGCGACAGTGACTTACCGGCTAAAGTTCCCAGCATCTGTCTCCAGCGGCTCCATCACTTCTTTCTAACTCTGCCCTCTTTATCCCAGCATTCAGCCTAGCTTTCCCTGCCTAGTTCTGTTCTTCCCTGCCATAGGCTCAAAGCAGTTCTTTATTCATTAACCAATAAAAGCAATACACAGACAGAAGGACCTCCCATATCATATATTATTTCCCTAAAAGTGACATATTGCTTGCATAATTTACTCCTGGAGTTCTACCATCCATCTCTTCAGATAATAAAGTCTATCTCTACTTTGACATACTATGTTTCTATATTACTATATTACCTCTGGAAGTTTAGCATCACTGTTGCTATCTACATAAACAAAAACACCCTGAAAAGAAACAAAACAATGAAAATAGTATTTATTATATTGACTGAGGTACTCATGTTATTCAGTTTTCTTTCTTTCTTTCTTTCTAATTTTTTAGGAAAGTGAGGTACCTCAGTAAGGCACAAACCACCAAGCCTGATGACCTCAGCTTGGCCCCTGGAAATCACATTGTAGAATGAGAGCATCAACTCCCACAAGTCTATCTCTGACCTCTACACATGTACACACACACATACACACACAAAGGGGAACTGCTAAGAAATGGAGAAAATGAAAATTATCACTTCAGTAGATTTGACAGTGGATTTTGGGGTAATCTTGAGGGTGTACTCTCACTTTAAATAGTAAAAGTGAGGCACATTGTGTTTTTGTTACATACACTGGTCATGATGAAAGATTGATCAGCTTATAGAAGTGCCTGACAAGCCTATCTCAGCAAAAAGACAAATGAGGGGTTTTGTTGTTGTTGTTGTGTTGGCTGCTTTGCTTTTCTGGTCTTGGAGTTGAACCCCAATATCCGTCTCTGAGTTTTTATTAACCTGCTACAGTTGTTGTTGTTTTTTGTTTGTTTGTTTGTTTTAACCATTGCTTGAGACAGCAAAGGGTTTTTTTAAAATATATATGTAATTTCTGAATGACTGCCACCTGGAAATCAACCAGTTAGGAAGATTTTGAGGGCAATAATTCAATCACTATGGCCAAGTATATCTGTACAGAAAGAGCCTCCTGGGCATTTACACAACTGAGACCACCTTTCCGTTGAAAAAAAAATGTTGATTTGCATAGAAAAGCCACCCTAAGCCAATTTTTACCCAGTGGTGGGTCAATGTGAAACAAACCTAATCTAATCTATTAAATTCCCAATAATTGCAGTAAATAGTATAGTTTTTCTCTATTTCAGGAGACAACAAGAACTGTACTTTCCATTTGTCATCTAAAACCTTTAGTTAGATGGCTCAGCAAGTAAAGGTGCCTTCCATGAGCCAGACAACATGAGCTCAACCCCAGAGACATATATAGAGGGTGGAGAGCACCAAATCGTGCAAACTAAACTCTGATGAACACTCCCACACTGTAGTACACACTACACACACACACACACACACACACACACACACACACACACTTTTTTAATGTAATAAAAGCTGCTCCTTTGCTTCCACAAATAGAAACACTAAAGAAGTCAGTCCCAAGTCTCTTGATGAAGAGTTTGCAAAAGAAAGACAGTCTGGTACAGATTTCCGTGAGAACATAGATTCTAACCTAGAGCCCACCATTGACCACCCCTGTTACCACAGGCTAACCTCCCTAGCCCTTGAGATGGTTCAGTCCTCAAGCCTGTATCTCACAGTCTCCCACAAATAGCTTTCAGAGCTGTGCTGAGAACAAAAGTAGTGACGCTCTAGCATGAAAAATGCATCAGAGTTATGTGGAGGGCTTGGGAAAGCACAGGCTGCTGAACCCCACCACTTCTGATTTAGAGGGTCCAGTTGGAGAAGGAAGAGAAGTCTGAATTTCTGGCTCATTCCCAGATGATGCTCCTGCATGGAGAATAACAGGAACCATAGAAATCAAGGGTTCTATTGAGCGGTTCTGTTGTTAAAGCCAGACTCCTCCCTCAAAACCCAGGTCCAACCTAGCCTCTCATGCTAAAAAGCACCCATCCATTCTTGGTAAATCATGTCTTCAAGGAATATGTGATTCATCATAGCATCTCAGAGTCTAAGATAGAGGTTGAACCCCAGTAAAATGAAATAAGGTGATTCTGAACTGTTTTAAATGGTGGAATATGGGACATGCATGGAGCACTTAAATTATGTAACAGCCTAAGTTATTGAACATGTTTGAGCAATAACAGAGTAAGCCATCTAAAACCAATGGGTCAACAACGCTGCCCATCTAAGAATCTAAGTGACTCCCAAGCTGTTTCTCTATTTTCTAGACAATTTCTCTCAACTATGTAGTTACAAACAGTTCAAGATCACATTCTAGGCCCATTGGAGGAATGAAGAAATTCAGCGTAAGGGACTTGACCCAGAGATTAACTGCATAGCCCAGACATCTGTGGACTCCACTTGTGCATCCCTTCAGGGCTTCAGGGGGAGCTGGGGAATACAGTCTCCATATGTCCGTTCCTGAGTCGAACAAAATTCAAGCCCACTAGTAAAAGTTGAAAGGGAAAATATAAATAAAAAGGAATTACCAGAGGAGTTAATTTTGCAAACCTATCTGCCTATATATGCCCCTGACACAAAATGCTCTCAAACCTCCCTCTCCAGCATTCAAACTACAAATGTTTATCTTTCCACCTTCAAGTCAAAGGCCAGGATTTTCTGGTCATGTACCAAAAAAGTGAGAGAATTGAAGCAATGTGACTGGGAAGATGATTGGTCAGTTAAGAGCACATCTTACTCTTGCAGAGAATATGGCTTAGTTCCCATTACCCGTTCTAGTTCACAAATGTCTATAACTCCAGTTTTAAGGATTTGATATCCTCTCAGGGCTAGGCAGACATTAGGCATGCACATGACACACACACACACACATACATGCAACAAAACCCCCATATAGTTCAAATAAAAATAAATAAATCTTAAAAAATAATTACAGGGAATAAAGTTCATATTTAAGAAATTGAGTATATCATGTTCACATGGTGCTACTCCACTCAATCAAACTCTCTACAAAGAAGTCTGAAAAATACAAATTTTAGATTGGGAGGAGGGTCATATTCACGTAAGTAACTGGATCTTGACTGATTTCTTATTCTGACATATTTTGAGACAGATTTAATTTCCTATAGAAAACTCTATTGCAATTGATGTCTGTGTTACATGCACAAATTAGACACAAGAGATGTTCAATTTTTTTATTTTCCACTGACTATTTTCAGTATACGTAGCTAATATACATTTTGCTGAACAACACAACACAAGAACACAAACAAAAGCAAGACAGATATGCAAACCAAAGGACCATACTTTGGAAATATTTTACCAATAATTATATATATATGCATATATAGTTATATATACATTAAGTTATATAGTAAGTTGACTATATGAGTTAATGATAATTATATAGATACAACAATATGCTCAGTTAAATTTATGCATAATGCTCAGACTTTTATTATTTCTTTGAATAGAGTCTCACATAACATATTGCATGATTAAGAACTTATAAAATATCATCAACTATAATGCTGCCTTTGGTAATTTGTTAGCTTTGAAAGCTAAACAGAAACAGAACCCATTGGGTTTATTTGTCTTTTAATGAGGTACTGAAAATGCATAAAACACTATCTGCATATGGGCATAAATATTACCACCTCACTACTAGGCACCCACAAAGTACACCATAGCTGACTTATCCAAATTATTTCCCACACGTCCCAAGGACTCTCCAGTGCCTTTATTTTAAAACTGCACATTAAAATACAAAGATATTAAATGCCTTAAACTTTTAACACCCAAATCCTAGGTGTTTGAATGTTTCTATTTAGTGCTTACTAAACTCGAGGGTAGACTATAAGGACAACCTTACCTAATTAAACAGGGAGAGTGATGATCAGTTTCTCATCTCGGTGACAAATGCCTGAGAGAAGAGAGGAGGGAAACCTGGTTGGGCTCCCAGTGCCAGAGATTTCATGGTTCTGCCCCATTACTTTGATCTTGCTCTGAGACAGAACATCAAGGCACCAAGAGCCTGTGGCAGAATGCGCTCACCTTATAGTGGCTAGGACGAAGGCAGAGAACACACCTGCCCTCACACCTTCCTCTGCTGCGCTTACCCAGGGTCCTCAGCCTATAAAATGATGCCACCTGTCTTCAGTGTTTATCCTCCCCATAGCCAATCCTCTCTGGCAATGACCACACGTACACACTTAGAGGTGAAACTTATTCCTAAATCAAGTTAGTAAGGAAAAACAAAAACTTTTCTTCTCGTTTTCATGCATGGGGCATAGGCCTTGCAACTTGAATTGCTGCTGTGAGTTCTGTCATCATGTCAGGCCTCCAAGATTTAATTCCATTTTGCTTTGTAACTGGGGGTATTTAACAAAAACAAAGCAGTTCTCAAAGAGTCTGCTGCTTATGGATCACCTGAAGTCATGATTCTCCCTTTAGATGTGACAATTACTTCCATCACAACCAATTGAGAAATGAAATATAGAAGCAAAATTGCCTGCAAATTAATGGCTTTTAAAAGTTTCCTGGGGAGTTGTCAGGCAACTCTAAACATTTTTATGTTCCATATCAATTTCCAATGTTGGGAAATAGCAAAAACTGAGCAGCAAGTGAAAGGAACCACCTCAAATAAATCAAGCTTTGCTGTCGAGCTACACAGCAAATCACTAAATTACTAAAAAGAACTGAAGGTGATGTTTACTCTGATAACCATAGCAGTTATTACATGCACGCATGTTTGCTCTCCAAACTGGAGCATGTGTCTTAGGTGGCAGCAAAAGACCCTTAAAGCAAATCCATCTGAAACACCCTTTCATATAAATCACTACTGCCCATACCAAAGTCTCATCAATAACCTTATTAAAATACATGATTTGCATCCTTGGCTCTTTATAGAAGTCTGACAAGTTGCTTGTATACTTCTTCACATGTTGAACATATGCTCCTGTGCTCAGTCTCTCTACTTTACCATTGTGGGAGACAAAGTCTTCTCTTTTACAACATACTGAGTGTTCAGAGTAGGTGGTCTTCATTAGTTCTCAAGTGACATTATTTAGAGGCTAGATAGAATTGCTGAGCCACTTTTAACTATTATCTTGAATGCCCATGTGCAAATTGTATCTGAGCCCACATTGCAGATGTCACCTTGTCGCAACTAGTAGTACCACATTAGCATGAAAGCAAGCGTGAAGCTTCCTCATTTGTAACATATAAAACATAGTAATATATGGAAGCCAATGGATGCTTATTGAAAGAGAGTCTGGGGATTTTAATGCTAATAGACCCAGCCACAAGCTAAGGCAAACAGATCGATCAATATATTTCAAATAAAACATGAATGCTAAGCAAATCCACCAAAGAACCTTGGTTTATCAAGATTAGCTTTATACATGCCAGACACCGCGTCTCCATCTCCCATGACAAAAGTGGCTAGTCACGGCAGCCAATATGAAGACATGAAGTGAATGATAATTATCACATGTAGAGAGGTATGTGCAATTGACGCTTTATATTTAGTAACTAGACCAGCAGTCATACTTTTATGGGTAAATAATTATCAGGAACACATTTGAAAATGAGTCACAGTTGACCTGATTTAAACATTACATAACGTACAAGTCTAAAAGTATTTTATCAATATGTACAACTTTATTTTTACATTTCAAATAAAAATAAAACACCATAAATTAAAAAAACGTTTTATGGTGACAAATACCCCAAGACTAAAACAGAATTCTGAAAGAATGACAGGTGTATAAAAGAATAAAATATAAGTAAATCTTTGGCTTTGAGCTTCAACACAAGCCATGACTGAGGAAGGAATTCGTGTCCTTGGTGCTCAGAATATCACCTGACAGACTAGTGTTGAGTCACCACAGCCAGAACCCATGCTGACCATTCCCATGACTGCAGTAATGGAGTCACTTACACCTACAAGTCAAACAGACCTACAAGTCAGACCAATGCCCCATTTCCTTAAAGGTGGAGTTTTCCGCTCCACTGAAGCCCATGAGTGAAGATGTGGAAGCTCCCACGGGTGACATTCAGTTTTCCTGGCTCCTTGTGTGGGTTTTCAGTTCATGTACATTTCCATGCAAGGTGGTTGTATTTCCTTCCACACCGTGTTCTGGTTGGTTCTCTTCTCCTGCTGCCCCACCCCCTGTACCCAATAGCCCCTCTTCCATGTCATGTGACTACTATTACCTTTACTTTTCTTTTCTTACTCCTTCACCCATTTAAAATCCCTTCTTCCCCTTTCATGGTCTGCTTTTTACATTCATGACCTACACACACACACACACACACACACACACACACACTCCAGAATATCTGGCTATTCATTAATCTACTTTGAAATTAAAAAGAAAATAGCTATCCCTCCCCAAGGGCCGAGAAAGGAGCCATCATAGTTGTTTCTAGCCACAGCCAGGTGAGTCCATCCCAAGCAATGATCCCAGGGAGGGGCAGACCAGGTTAATGACAAAGGAGCTCTGTCTGGGTTGGCCCCACTATCAGAGAGGAAATTTTGCTACAGTGCCCCAAATTCTTTCTGTCTACTCCCTTTAGGGTTATGCAGCCAGCAACCTCCCACTGTTATTATAGAACAGCCTGGCCCGTTAAATCACAGGACGGACACTTCATTAACCGGAAGGCTAGTTACCCAGGGAGAGACTAAATCCTCCAGTGGCGTTCACAAATAATCCTTTCCCTAATCTCTGGTGGGTATCTCTCTGGAATCCTTTTTAAAGATTGCCTAGTGTGAATCAGCTACATGTGCTTGAAAACACAGAAGAGGACACTCTGCTTCCATTCAATGTGACATTAGGGGGCTCTTCTCCGTTAAGAGCCTTTCCCTGTCCACATGTTTTAAGCACCAGTGATCAATCTAATCTCCCATCCCAGAGAAGGGGGAGTCTGCCTATTTTTCATATGGTTTTATACCAAACTTGCAAGATGACATTAGAGGCAGTTATGGATGCACTTAAATGATACATTTTTATAATCTCTTATCCGATGTGTCTTCAGACAATTCTAAGCAGAAAGGAGGAAAAAGCTGATTACGCATAGCCAGTAGCTAGAATCATTTAAGCTAAATTAATAGGGTCTATAAATAACTGTGTCCTTCCCCTAAAGAGGGAGAGAGAGAAATGGTGAGGTCAGTGAACAATTGGGAATGGCCTATTTTTCTCATCAGACCAACTACAACATGAGTAAGGCTCACATCAATCTCCAGGCAACTTTCACAACTCTGTGCAGTGTGTCACATGCAGAATGGGTTTAGTGCAGACCTGGTAACAAAAATTCCAAGGCAATTCTTCTGCCAGCATGAGTGTCAGAGCTTCTTGCTGGAGCTACCACCCTTGCATTAACTTGTTCTTCAGTGAGTTATTTTCTTTGCCAATTAGAAGTCAGGCTTGGTGCATTGACGCTGCTGATTTTTCTAGTCTGAATACCTGGTAAACCTTAAAAGAAAGACCACTTCTTACAGAAGTTTTGGACAAATATGCCAGATGTCCTTGAATCTGACACCATTATTTTATGTACTAATCAAAACAAAAAGTATTGCCCGTTAAAGTGTAATACGGTGTGATCCTTTCACTTAGAGTTTTATTCTGTGAAAACTGAGAAGGCTCTATGCAATGCATTTAGACACACTCTACCCATCCATTGCTGTTCATTCATTCATCTAGTCATTCATTCATTGTTTTATTGTTCATTCATTGCTGTTGACCATGCATAGAAAATAAACACACACACATACACAATACAGGGCTTATGGGCAGTCTAGAAATTCTCCCATGTGCCAGTACGGTTCTATTGAGCTCAGTCATTAATGGTTGTGTTATTCCATATGGTACAATTGATGCAGATTTCAGTTTTTAAAATATACAAGAATAACTCAAATCCTCTAGTGTTGAGTACTAAATAACCACCAGTCGCAAGAGCACCTGTTCTCTCTGCAACGATGTGGTACCTAGGGGTTGAAACAGTGACCCATCACTGTCTCCCAAGTAGTTTCCAGAAATTCTGCAATTTAAGATGATGATGATTTGGGTACTTTTGTGGCACAGGCAACATCATCTGTGTCACAGTTATTGGCCATCAGCAACTTAGCAATGCTATTGATTGTAAAACATGACCTAATGCAGGGATACTCAACTGTGTACTTACAGCAAATCAAATACTGAATGTAATCACTTAACTATTTAGGCTTGATTTTTTTTTCCTGAATCTCAAAGGTTTTCTGTTTCAAATTCTCATCTTAACTAAAAATTAAGACTCAGAGATTTTCCTTCTCAGAGGTTTCTTGGTAGCTCCCTCCAGTAATATGTGGGCTATTCTCTAGACACTTTAAATATATAGACCCCAAATCAAAGACTACATTAATCATTTGGGTCCTTTGCAGCTTGGAGAGAACTAAGCTCATTAGATCTTGGCAAAGTGTCAAAGTAGAATTGAGACTGAGGGTGAATAGCTGGTATGAATTTGGCCTTCATGTCATTTGATCACATGCTGACCGGAACAACCTAAGGAAAGAAAGATTTATTTTGGCTTATGGTTTCAGAGGTTTCCATCATCGTGAGAAAGTAGGACAGAGTTCATAGTAGAATCACATGAATGAAGTTCTTCACATCATGGTGGGAGTTCTTCACAGAGCAAGAGTCTGAGATCACACCACAACCAGGGTCAGACTACAACCCACAAAGGCCCACCCAAACTACGGATGTCCACCTGCTGTATTACAGCTCCTGAAGATCCCACAGCCTCCAGAAACAATGTCACAGCTGAGGAACGAGCATTCAGAACATGAGCCTGAAGGGGAATTATCCAGTCCAAGCCATAACTGGTCCTGATCACTCAGCTCCAGCACGACCAAGTCCTCAGGTGCCTCCATGATGGGCTACATGGAGGCAAAGTAAAAATAAACGCAACACTCAACACTCGGCTAGGAGGATGGAGGTAGGGAACTTACATAACATACCTTTGAAGTCAGTTTTCCTTATGACTTCAACCAGTCCTCAGAAAGAAAACATTTATAGGATCTTCAATATAAGCATAAACCTCTTCCAAATTTGACACACATCCACCTTGCATGGAAAGCACAGACGGTTGCCCTATATATATCTCCATGACAACTACCCTTTGTGTCTAGCTCTTTTTGATATTTTAAGGGTAGACTGATATTGCATATGATCAAATATTTAATCTCTCCCACCGTCCTTACATACATTAGTAAAACTTTGATAGGTCAAACTATTGCAGCAAAATGTGCTGGACTCCCATGATTAATGAGAGTTAGCTTAAAAATCATTTAAAATTGCAACTTTTCAGAATTTTCATGGCAAGCTTTCTACCAAATTAAATTTCACAACAACGCATCTAGATCCTCCACTACAGGGCAGATGTGGCTGATATTAATAGGAATTAAGGTTATTCATCCAAACAGCTGAAAATTGCCCTGGTTTAACTATGAAAGACTCTGATGGGTATCCTTTTATTTGGTTATTTCTTCACGAAATGACTCAGCATCCAAAAATTAGGCATTTTGTTATTTTTCTTCACTTAGCCCAGAAACTAGGTTGCTCTCCCCCAAACTTCCAGTCAGAAATACCCACTGTTTTGTTGTTGCCGCTGTTGTTTGGTTGCTTGGTTCTTTCTTCTTTCAACTTTTTTGTTTGTTTGTTTTGTTTTGTTCTTTGGTTTTGAAGAAATGCTTCTTGTTCCCTCCAGGGTAGTTTAACGAGTCATTGGTGCTCTCTGTGCTGGATGTAGGATGCCGCTGTAGCCTGGTGCTACAAGATGGTTTGACATGGTGTAGGGTAGGCTGGCTTTGCTGTGAAGTGAGTCCCTTACTCACAGTGACAGCTAAGAACCCATGATTTATCTGTTCTGCTTCCCTACTGAGGTCACTTGATGTGAATTTGCTAAGATCTTGGTTAGTATTGTTTCACAGTTTTCGGTCCAAGCTAAAACCTGCTTCCTGAAGCTTACTTCGTCCTTAGTGGACACACAGGCCATTCTCAGCCTGGAGTTACCTCTTTAAACCCTTAGCACTCCTTCACAGAATTCTGTTTTTCTTGAGGATGTCTGTGTTTCGTTTTGTTAGGATAAAATTAATGACTTCTCAATTGCTTTATTTGTCTTTTAGTAAATATTATTTATGAGTCTTTAAAAGCACACAAGGACTGATGCAAAATTCTGACCGTGTAAATATGAGAACCCGAATTCAATCCACAGTGCTCACATGAAGGCCAGACGTGGTGTCTCATGGTAGTAAATCCCTCTCTGGGCAGGCAGAGACGAGTTCCAGGCCAGTGAAAGAACCTGTCTCAAAAATGATGTTGACAGAGCCTGAGTTTGACCTCTGGCCTCCATATACACACACAACCGGTCACTATTTTTGCTTTTTATTTATTATTTATTTACAATAATTTACAAACACAGGGATGGTCTCTGTGACTGTCTAAAACAGTTAAAATTGTATAAAAATGGGATGGTACCACGGACTGACCATAATTGGGCATGTCCTCAATGATCCACACATCCATACAGTGAGTATGCACCAGCTTGGAAGAGACTTAGATATCACATTCTATAGATCTTCCAAAATGAATGCTTGGCTCCTAAGTGAGCTGGCAGATTCCCAGCAAGGTAAGAAAGCCAATAGTCAATTAGCAAGATAATAACTGGATGTATTATTTCCCAACCTGCTGGAAAATTAGTAAATCTGCAAAGGTAAGCTTACCACAAAAAAAAAAAAAAAAAAAAACCTACAAAGTAGAGTGGAGGTTGCGGGATATGCAGTCAAACTAGGAAGTCGTTAACGTGCACTTTCACCAAGGAGGTTGTTTTGTTTTGCTTTGGTCAGCAATCATGCAGTGCCTCTGGCACTGGAGAGCAGGACTGAAGAGCCTGCTACCACATCCTAGGGATTAATGGCCAACTGCTGTGTTCTGCGTGCAAAGGCTTATGGTCAAGCAATTAAATTCCTTTGACAAAGGAGAAGCCATAAATATGCTCCCAGAGCAAATGCTCACACTGAGAACTCATATCTAAATCCTGCAAGGCTGACTGAGCCTTAATTTTATCCTATCCAACTACCTGCACCACTCCTTAAAGTAGGCCAGTGGGCATTTATTATTTTAGTTTCTGTGCAAACTGTAATTCCAAACTGAAATCAGGTAAAAAAAAATATTTTAAGCAACGAAGTCAACGTTAACAAGATGATCTATTTCAAGTCCCCAGTAGAAGCTAATGGATCACTGAGAATTTATCGTGACAGAAAGACAGTGGCTGCTGGCAATTACAGTGATGAGCGCAAACCCTCACAAGTGGGCACTTTAAAGCAATTATTTTCCATTTGGTTCTGAAAAAAACCCCTGAGTACAACTAAGCTTTGATTACCTGGCATCCGAAAATATACATTCTCAGAGGGGTATTTGCAGTGATTATGTTAGTGGGAAGAAAGTAAACAGGGACTGTTTGTGAAAGCTCAGTTGTGAGCCTCTTCAAAGTTTGAAATGGGAATTGTGTAAAAGACAGAGCCCTGGCTTAATGGACTAACACGTGATGGCATTATGTTCCCAAGAGCAAAGAACTGAGAATGTCCTGGGCACCGAAGGATCAGAAAGCTGTTTGAAATGCATTTTCTCTAGAACAAGCCTCAACAAACTCAGAAGCCAATGTCATGTTGTGGCTAACAGCCTCGCCGGTCCCAAGCCTCGACCTAGGTTTAAGAAAAATGAGTAAATCGAACAGTGACAGATAAAGAAAGCTCACCTTGCACCAGCACCGATTCCCTAGAGACTGGAAGCCAAAGAGCATTCCAAGAGGGAAGCAGAGCGGAGAACAATTGATGTATTCTTCCAGTACACAAAGATCGGGGTCCCAATCCAGGATTCTGTGCTCTTTTCTAATTTAAGCCTGATGGTGCATAGTAACCGCCAAAAAGGCTACATTTTAAGAATAAAGAATGCAGACCAAGTCCAGGTCAAAGGCTATAAACAAAAATACTTCAAGTTTAAAATTAACTCAAAATTGCAGTTCTGAAAATGGCAGGCATCAACACAGAGAGACGCCATCCAGCTCCCACGCTTTGAGATTTTCTTTTCTCCAAATGAAGATAGTAATGAAAAAGCAAACAAACATAACATAACTGACATATTCTAGTGACTACAAAGTGAAGAGAAGCAAAGATGGGTGCCAGGGAATCACGCAAGTAGGCATTCCCCAAACTAGGATTGCCATGTTTAGCATAGCCACTCACATCTGGTGAGGGCACTACAGTTCGACAGACTACTCCCCAACTGTGTCAACTGCGCTGTTGCCTCCCAGGGGTGGGCCACTTGCCAAGGTTCCCACAGCTAACACGTTCTAGGACTTGGCCAGCTGTTTTGTATCTGTTAATCCCCTTCCCCTTCCTCCCTCTAATTTCTGTCATCTGGCCCTTTCCACTTCCTCTCCAATTTGTGACTTCTTTCCTTCACTGTTGTTGTCACAAATATGTATACATGCATAAATGTAACCTGCAAATTTGATACGTGCTACTTAAACTCTTTTAAAAGTAACTGGACTTTTGTCTTTTCTTTCTTTTTGGTATTGTTCTATTTATTTCTCTTTTTTCAAGACACTTAAGATCGTGTTGCATCAAACGATACAGTGCATTATAGATTTGTGTTGCCTTAGGCTCCCGAATCATTTTAAGATTTTCGTAAATATGTTTGCACCCACATATTTTTTCATGAGTTTTAAAGTGATCGATAGTATATTTAAAATTGTTTGAGAAGTAATGCACATACAAAGAAAACCTAAAAGAACAAGAGCTTCAGAGAAATGGGACGTTTTTCTCTGACGTTCTCACTCAGTGACAGGACTATTTCTTTCACCAAGGACAATGGCCCCAGTTGCTGCCAACACTTGCCCTGCATTTAGGGAGCCTGCTGGACTAGCATCTGACTCTGACTTAGAAAGTCTAAAGAAGAGGTAGGAATATTGGGAGCTTTGAGGAAAGAGCAAATGAGATTTGACTAGTAAGGATTGGTCAGCATTTGCAGGGAATAGTAAAATTTGTAAAGATTGGTCAGCATTTGCAGGGAATAGTGAAATTTATAGAGACTGGTCAGCTTTGGCAGGGAATAGTAAAATTTGTAGGGATTGGTCAGCATTTGTAGGGAATAGTGAAATTTGTAGAGACTGGTCTGCTTTGGCAGGGAATAGTGAAATTTGTTGGGTCTGGTCAGCATGCTCAAAATCTGTAGGGAATGACATACACCTGTCCCCTAATCAGCCTTCACTGCTTCTATTCACATGGCACCAAGATCCAGTCTTCTGATGGGATGTTTTTAATTCATAATTCATCTAGCAAATCCTTTTGTAGCCCTTGATACTACACTTACGCTCACAGGATTCAAATTCATGCATTTCAAAAGTTGTCTACTTTCTGTGAAGAGAGAGTCAAACACAGAGATCAGTAAATCCTTCCCTACATCCATTATAGGCAAATGAATATAAAAATTCCTCTTCCACCGGCCTCCCTGACTTTAAAATCACATATTAAAAGATGATTGTTCTTGTTCAAAAGGGTAAAGACTTCCTCCCACAGGTTGGGTTCAGGTTCCTATTTCTTTGACTGTCTGCCGTCCCTCTACTTCTAGCTTCTTCATCTGCACACTGAAGTCATATTGATTGGTTTGCTAACATTTGCATTCCTGTTCCACAACCAAAGATAAATAGATTTTTCCACCAACATACAGTGTCATTACCAAATACCCAGAAGCTGTGACTATCTAACAGTTCCTCCCATTTCCTGGATAAAGAGACAAATGGGACATTTTTCTCTGAAGTTTTCACTCAGTGACAAGACTGATTAGTGAGTCTTCTCTCACCAGCGACACTGGCCCCAATTGTTGCTTAAGATTTGCACTCTGTGCTTAGAATGCCCAGTGGCCTGGTATCTGACTTTCTCCCAAGAGATTCTAAGGAGGAAGATGTAGGGTTATTGGGGACTTTGAGGGAAAACACATGAGAGTTGGCTTTGTAGCCATTGGTCAGCATTCTCAAGTTTTGCAGAGAAATATATTCACCCTCTCTTGTATCTGTATGCTATAGGAATATGTGTGTGTGGACAATCCCTGGGTGTTATTCTTCAGGCTCTGAGTCTATTTTAATGAAGTGGTGTCTCTCACTATCTGGAATGGGCTCAGTAAGATAGACTTGCTGCTGCAAGTCTGAGAGAGCTGCCTGTCTCTGCCTCCTTACATCTGGGATCATATATGTAGCACACACCTAGCTTTGTTTTACATGGGTTCTATGGATGGTACGCAGACCATTGTGTGTAGTGGCATTTCAAATGTATTTTAATAAATAAAGACTGCCTGAAGATCTGAGAGTAAAACAGTCCCACTGGTCAGCCTTACAGACCAGATTATGGTAACACACACCTTTAGTCTCAGTAGCCATAATGACACACACTTTTAATCCCAGCAGCCACACTAGTTGCCATAGGAACTGGGTAGTGCGTGCCTTTAATGATGGTGGTGTACGTTTTTAATCCCAGCCCTAGAGAGGAATATAAAATGGGAGGAAACAGCTGTGAACACAGTCTCATTCTGAGATTCCGGGAGGCAGGATCACCTTTTCAGACTGAGGTCGAGATAAGAGCCAGTGGCTGTCTGTTTTGCTTTTCGGATCTTCAGGTTGAACCCCAATTTCTGACCCTGAGTCTTTAGCAATCATGCTTCAGTTGTGCTTGCAGGGTAGCCCTTTACGACTGAGATATGTCCCCAGTTGATCCTTGATCCTCTCTTATATAAGAACCCCACATAAAAGGCTTTGAAATCCCCTTGTCATTTTCCATATGCAGCATTGCTCTTAGAGTCTGCAGGGAATGTCACTAGTAAATATGTGACCACTTACTTGTCTAGAAACAGAGTAAGTTTCCGGCAGTAAGACAATAACCCTTTTATGCATCTCTGATTCATGAATTATCATTCAGTGGCCTCCAGAACAGCCCTTTCCTATGCTGTCCTTGACAGGTTGTACTATTTGGCAGAAGGAAGTTAAGGTGCCTTAAAATAAAATCTGTGTATACAACAAGCTTCTGGCAAGAATAACGTAACAAATATATATAGAGATGAATATGTACAAGATATATAAATTTAAATATGAGGTATGTAGGAGAAAGCAAACTGTAAGACATCAGGCTTAAACAATCATGATGATAACCTATTCAATTTTTTTCTATCTCCCCAGAGGCAAAAGTTCCACTATGCTGAATAAGTCAAATTAGCTGAAGAAAGTAAAACAGTTGTGAGGGCAAAAAGAAATAGATGCAGAAAGTCCAGAAGAGGAAGGGAGAGTCTAGATATACTTGTCAAATGAGACCTTGCACAAGGAAGAGACAACTTTTGACAAAAAAAAAAAAACTGTCTACCAAATGCAAACAAAACCAAAGAAACAACATCTATATTTAATCCAGTAAAAGTGGCCATTAGGAGGAGAAGTTGGCGTGAAAGAATTGTGTAACTGTCTATTATTCTCTACTCAAGATAGAAGTGAGGATTACCAAGAACGAGTAGAAACCTTGTGTCTTAAACAATCTTACTTCATTGTCAAGGCTTTAACCAAGCATTGGTTGGTAGACAATTTGAGGGTAAATACTTTACAGAGACTCTATGAAAGCAGCATTGCTCTCTATAAGGAATTCTTACACTCAACACCATATCCGTACAAGGGCCGCGGTTTGAGAGCCATGGTCCAGGCAGGAAGCATACATCATATTCACAAATGGAACTTCCACCATCTCCTCTGTGTCTCCAAAACACTATTGATTTCTTTATACATTTTAAGTCAATAAAGTTACATTAGCCTGACAACAAGACATATGTTTCTAATGGTATCCTATGAAAACGCTGATCAGTTCAAGTCCCTCAAAGTAAAAGGCCTCCTTCCCAGAAGCAAGTTAATGTCTGCTCAAACTTCAGCGACATAAATTATAAATCTGATTCAAAGGTGCTATTCATTCTCTAAGCTGAAAAAGACAAATCTTGTTGGAACTTCACAAGTTCAACGCTTTGAAAATAAAACCCCCAATGTAACCCACTTTATGCAAAAATATAAGAAGTTCATATACTTTAAAGTGCTGCTATCATGCTAATGTATTTTTAAAAAATCAATTAAACTTAATCTAAACATCTCAAGAGAGAAGGACTTTTGCTTTTTTTTTTTTTTCCATCTGAACTAAAGAATCAAATTCTTAGTAAATGCATTCTCATGCTGTGCTGGGCATGTGTTATGTTCAAGCAAACTGCTTAAATGTCATCCAGACAAGTGCAAATCTAGTGTATAGTTTGGAGGAGTGAATGTTTGAAAGACTAATACCCCCAGATTAATGGCCATCTGTACTTATATACACTGGTATTACTGGGCTAAAGGAGATGCAAGGCAGATGAACTTAGAAAAGAACACAGAAATCTTGCTGGGGAGTTTCTTGGATACAAATGGAATGTATAAGCTACTCTCTCAACTTAGAAAAAAATAGTTCAACTTTTAAAGAGTAGTTTATATAATATTTCAAAAGGAGGTCACTGTCATACTTTGACAGCAGAAGAAGAATTAGATAAATCTAAATTGTTTACTAACTCCAATATACCCCCAGTTGTCCGAGTAATCCCGACAGGTCCAAAAAAGTAAAAATGCCTGCTCACCAAAGGCAGCCATCCCAGGGAAAGGATAACAGTCAGTCCAATTAAATCTGTCATGCATTTTATTCTGCCTTAGTCTAAATCCTACTCTCAGCAAAACATCCTTCCCCCCAGCGCATCTCTTCTCTGGCTGCCTTCACCTGACTGAAATGTCCAAATCACCTTTTCCAGGTCTATCTCCCACTTAACTTCCAAGCAGCGTCCCGGTCCCTGTTGGACACATGTGCAGCGGGGAAGAATCAAATTATGTGACACATTTGCGGGCCAAATAAAATCTTCAATAAATAACTGGAAACTTCAGAAATGCCTCTATAGAAAAAAAAAGGTTCAGAGTATTTATGGGAGAACAGACTAAATACAGAAGATTTTGTACAAGATGAACAAAACACAATTTTGTTCATCTTGTTTAACTAAAATTTGATAAAAATGTTATAATCTAGTACTATCAATGACCATTCATTCCACACCCCAAATAAATAGTATAATATGAATTTATTGATTTTGCAGAAGTTAATACATTAAAATATAGATGGGGAAAGACAATATATAAGAAAATGTTACAAATAGTATACGAAGGTATGAAAAAAGAATATTCTATAAAATATATTCAAGCCATTAAGTAGGAAACAACTGAGTGCTGAAGTTCGCTCAGGGTGACTTCCTGAAGGAAGTGATTTTCTGGGCGCTGCCCAACAGTTATTCTGCAGCAGCTTATGGTAAGTTGACGAGGCCACCAAGAAGCTGCAGCAGGTGGGACGTGAGTCTGTAAGATGCCGTGTCTGCAAAACAGAAAGTGGTTTCCTGCACACTGCAGGAACATGTAAAAGACAAGGGAGCATGTTTTCAGAAGCATTTGTGGCTGGAAAAGCTCTTAGCTACAAAATGGTCCAGACAGTGTGCTGGTCCCTTCACTTTCACGCGATGAGCACTCCATGTGTCTCCATTTCCTTAGCTGGAAGCTGACCACAGTAATCACGCACAGCCTCCCGCCTTCCTGTCTTTGGAAAAGGCAGGTGACACAAACAGTGACAAGACTGGACTGCTCCATGTGACACTTTCTGAATGACATTGTTTGAGTGTCTACAGTATTGGGAGATAACAGGGAACACTGCAACGACTAGCTCAATTTGCTGCCATTGCTAAGAAGTCAGGCCTTTGAGAACCATTGATTTTGCACTGCTATTATAAAGGTCAGCGCTGTGACAGAGGCAAATGCCATTTTGTGATCATTTTTTTAAGTCATTTTTACCTTGTACACAGCCTGAAAAGGTCTCAGATATCCCCAGAACTCTGTGGTCCACACCTTAACTGTCACTTCTCTGGTGTATCCTTGACTCTTCACTACCAAAAGTCCTTTACCAGGTTCTTGATTTAATTGTAAGTCATGGTGAGCCATGGATCATAAAAGAGAAAATAAGATAGTAGACCTTTGCCCTTTTTTAATTTTTGAGATTATAATATAATCACATTTCTTCTTTCCCTTTCCTTCCTCCAAACCCTCCCATATATCCCATACCCACTCTTCTTTATATCCATGGCCTCTTTTTTCATTAATTACTTTGCATACATATATGTGTGTGTATATATGTATACATTCCTAAATAGCCTGCACTGTCTGTATAATTTTACTTGTAAGAATGTTTTTGAGATAAAAAAATAAGATGGAAATTGATCATGAATCATATTTTATTATTAGAAAAGACAAACATCTGAGAACTTGATTTGAAATGAGTAACAATCTAGTTGCTCATTTACAAGCTACACAGTATGAGAGAAGTATCTTATACTCCCCATGCTTACTTCTTTTTTCTTTTTATTTACTTTTCTCTCATACAATACTTCCTAACTACGTCCTTCCCTCCCTCCACTCCTCACATTCCCTGACTCACCTTCCCTCTCCCCCAGATCCACTCCTCTGTTTCCACTCAGAAAAGAGCAGATCTCCCAGGGATAGCAACTGAAAAAGGCATAACAAGATGCAGTAAGACTAGGTACAAACCCTCATATCGAGGCTGGACAAGGCAACCCAGTGGGGAAAAAAAGGATACTAAGAGCAGGCAAAAGAGTCAGAGACATCCTCACTCCCACTGTTAGGAGTCCCACAAAAACCTCAAGCTAATTAACCACAAGGTATTTGCAGAGGACCTAGTGCAGACCTTTGCAGGTTCTGTGATTGCTGCTTCAGTCTCTCTGAGCCTCTATGAGTCCTGCTTAATTGATTCTGTGGGCCATGTTCTCCTGCTTGTTTCTAATCAAGAAAATATGATAAAATATAAGTGTTGTGACTAGACAACATACATTCCAGTGGAATAGATAGCATATACATAACTTCTAGAAGGGCCCGATACACTTTAGATTATGCTAATTTGTCTATTCTTTATTTGATTTTGTTGTTGTTGTATTATTTTTTATTGTTTCACTTTGCTTGACATGGTTTTGATGTCTGCATGATCTTAAGCTAGGACTAGATTCAATAGAGATAACTGTTATAACTCCTTCTACCATAATGGCAAATGATGAATCTCTTTCAGGAATACTCAATAACACATTAGACAAACGCAAAGCAAGAACTTTTTCTAATTTATGGACAACAATAGGGATCCAATCTCTCATTATGCCTTTCATCTTCTCTTTTACAACTGTACCTGCTACAAACTGAAGCATGAATTATTCATCGAGGTAAAGACCCATGCTACCTCAAGAATACAGCGGAGGAGCACCTGCAGACACTAATGAGAAAGGGAAATGTGGCATTTATTTTTTTAATGATTTTTTATTTGTTTCTCTTAAATTGAAAGTAATAAGGAAGTCAATGGAGTATTACGCCCTCATTAACCCAAGATCTTTCATTATATCCCAATGGGACCCATCTTTTGTAAACCATGTACAATTGATCTCTAAGGTAGACAATCTCCTGTAGGTAATATCCATGGCTATGTAACCACATAACCATGCCATCTGACCTTTTCCTCCTCTTATCTTTCCTCATTCAAATGGTCTTCTTTCACCATGTCATTTAGATTTCCAGACCTACCTACTTTCAAGCCATTAAACATCTGGCATGTAAAAGTGTGTGCATGTCCTCATGTATATTCCTGCTTACAGGCGTGTGCTCTGGAAAAGGCCTTAAGTCATTGTTTTTTTTTTATCAGTTATTAACTTGGAAATAGGTTTTTTTTTTACTTTCCTATAATTTGAACTATTTCTTTGTTGACAGATTTCATACAGACTTTCTGAAAAACTATTTGTACTTTGAGATCTATAAAAAATTTATCCCGTATCCTGCCACATTACTAAAGGCATATGTACCACATCCCTTCATCAGTTGAAAGACGTTTAGGTTGCTTCCAGTTCCTAGACGTGGTGGTTGCAAAAGAAATAAACCTGGATGAACAAGTACCTGTGGAGTAGGATATCTAATCATTGGGTATATACCAAGGTGTGGGATAGCTGGGTCATGCTATATTTATTACATCTTTATATTACAGCTTTATAAGATAGCTTGAAAATTGTTATGATAATCCTTCCAATAATTGTCTTTTCTTTCAGCATTTACTTGGTATATCTGGGATTTTTGTGGTCCCATACAAATTTTAGTTATTTTTTT
The DNA here is from genome assembly GCF_014885135.2 of Alexandromys fortis. Lineage (NCBI taxonomy): Eukaryota > Metazoa > Chordata > Mammalia > Rodentia > Cricetidae > Alexandromys > Alexandromys fortis. The sequence goes on along the minus strand of NW_026067941.1, from coordinate 4,421,526 downwards.
AAACATTTTTGAATAATGTTGTTGGGGTTTTGACTGAGATTTCATTGAATCTGTAAATTGCTTTGGGTAGAATGGTAATTTTCTTAATATTAATGAATACCAATTTATGTGAATATAAGGTCTTTCCATCTTCAAAAAAACAAAAAAAAATTTATCCCACTGTATTATGAAGAGATTTGTTAAGTATGTTCAGGGATATGCATAGAATGATTTTTGCCTGGATTCTTTACACCAAGTATGTCTCTTACTATCAAAAATCTAGTTGTTTTTAAGTTATGACATTTATTTACTTATTTATTTATCTATTTATTTATTTGTTGATTCATTCATTTATGATAAGAGACACACCACAGAACAGATGTGGAAGCCAGAGTACAGCTTGGAGGAGTTGGTTCTCTCCTTCCACCATGTGGGTCCTAAAGAATTTGCTTAGGTCATCAGGCTTGGCAGTAGCACCTTTATCTACTGGGAAAAAAAAAAGGTTAACAATTTAACTTTTGAGGCAGCCATTTCCTCTCTCAACTGGTACATGTTTAGCTAGATGAGCTGTATAACCATGTTGGCTTCTTCTAAAAAAATGTATGTGATTGAAAACCAAAATTGTACATGCCACATAATTATAAGCAATCAAAGTCTGTCAGCAAGTTCAAGCAATGAAGACAGTAACTCCCCAGATATGATTTAAATGACTTTATTGTTTAAAGTATATCACAACCAAAGAATTTCACTTGTGAAACTCAAGTACCAAGGCCTAGTGACGGATACGAAGTTGCAAAAAATTAAGAAGGTTCCATCCAATAAAAGTATTTAAACTGTAACAGAAGTTAAAGGTAATTTTAGTAAATCGGCCCCTGGTCACTTCCTAATTAAGATGGGTGCTGAGCACCACAGCGTGTCAGATATAGGCATCCCCATAATAATGTGTATCTAAAAGAAAAGACAGAGTAACATTTTCATTTGCTGTGCAAAGCTCAAAGAGAAGCGTCTGGGTATCAAGAAAGTATCTGAAGGTTGCATCCTTTAAAAAGCATTCACATGCTTTTATTTGTTTGTTTGTTTATTTATTTATTTATTTATTAAAGATTTCTGCCTCCTCCCCACCACTGCCTCCCATTTCCTTCCCCCTCCCCCGGTCAAGTTCCCCTCCCTCATCAGCCCGAAGAGCAATCAGGGTTCCCTGCCCTGTGGTAAGTCCAAGGAAAACCCGCCTCCATCCAGGTCTGGTAAGGTGAACATCCAAACTGCCTAGGCTCCCACAAAGCCAGTACGTGCAGTAGGATCAAAAACCCATTGCCATTGTTTTTGACTTCTCAGCAGTCCTCATTGTCTGTTATGATCAGCGAGTCCGGTTTTATCCCAGGCTTTTTCAGACCCAGGCCAGCTGGCCTTGGTGAGTTCCCGATAGAACATCCCCATTGTCTCAGTGTGTGGGTGCACCTCTCGCGGTCCTGAGTTCCTAGCTCGTACTCTCTCTCCTTCTGCTCCTGATTGGGACCTTGAGATTTCAGTCCGGTGCTCCAATGTGGGTCTCTGTCTCTGTCTCCTTTCATCGCCTGATGAAGGTTAATATTCAGGAGGATGCCTATATGTTTTTCTTTGGGTTCACCTTCTTATTTAGCTTCTCTACGATCACGAATTATAGGCTCAAGTCCTTTATTTATGGCTAGAAACCAAAATGTGAGTGAGTACATCCCATGTTCCTCTTTTTGGGTCTGGGTTACCTCACTCAGGATAGTGTTTTCTATTTCTGTCCATTTGTATGCAAAATTCAAGAAGTCATTGGTTTTTTACTGCTGAGTAGTACTCTAATATGTATATATTCCATACTTTCTTCATCCATTTTTCCATTGAAGGACATCTAGGTTGTTTCCAGGTTCTGGCTATTACAAACAATGCTGCTATGAACATAGTTGAGCATATACTTTTGTTGTATGATATGGCTTCTCTTGGGTATATTCCCAAGAGTGGTATTGCTGGGTCCATGTGTAGGTTGATCCCGAATTTCCTGAGAAACTTCCACACTGCTTTCCAAAGTGGTTGCACAAGTTTGCATTCCCACCAGCAATGGATGAGTGTACCCCTTTCGCCACAACCTTTCCAGCAAAGGCTATCATTGGTGTTTTTTATTTTAGCCATCCTGACAGGTGTAAGATGGTATCTTAATTTAAAATCATTCTATCACTCTAGAATTTGGGACCAAACATAGGAAACCTCCTGTGTGCCTATATTTATCTGACTTTTCTTAAATCATCTTCAAATCTCTTTGCACTTTAAAATCTCTTCCAATGTGATTATACAAAATCCAAGCTGACTACACTCCTCAGACTAGAAAGATGAAGTTTACCAAGAAGAATGCTCCTGTGAGAAATTTCAAATGCTCTCAATCTAATCCAGTCACTTAACTGACAGGAGCTGTTAGAGAGGTATAGCCCCATAGGACCACATTTACACATAAGATTTTAGTATTTGGGAGTATCCATTACTGTGTCTCCAAAAGATTAAATACGAGAACACTGAAGGAACAGTTATTTAGTTTGAAAATACTGAACAAGAAGCTTTGTTGGCATTGAAGCTATCATTTAAAAATGTTCCCCTGAGATCCTGAGAGCTAAGCCAAAGAAGACACTGTTAGCATGGAAAATAATTGAGAACAACATGTCTCTGATACATAATTTCTCCCTAACGTCTACAGGAAAACAAGTAGATAAGATTATGTTGTTTAGAGGAATCAGAAAAGCTAAAGCAAACCAAGAAAAGTGTAGAAAGAGTTAAGAATCAGTGTGATTTGCTGTAGGGAAAGCAAATTTAAAATGACATTGAGAAATCCCCTATAATACTGTAGTCCTGTTTTATTTAAAGAGAAAATACTGAATTTACTTACTTTTAAAAAGTCATATATAACTTTACATCTCAAAGTTAATCATTATTTACATGAAGTCATTTTCTGGGACTGCACTAAACATAAATTTTTGAAATCAAAATCTTTCTATTTAGTTACTGTTAACATATTTCTTTATAAATAAATATATATATATAAACATATACAAAGTCTTCATCATTAGTCACATAGTATTATCCCCATAGACCTATTATTACTCACTTAGTCTTTCAGCTATCTCAGTAATTTCCAGTGTTCTACTACTAAAAAACGCATTAAAAATTTAAAACTACATGTAAGGTTGTACTTCAATACATTTCTATTATTAGGAGAATTGTTATTATATAATTTCTGATTGGTCATGGAATATTTACTTTATTAAACTTTGCCCTGTTATTAAGTAGCCAGCCAGAAATATTAAACCACCTATGCCCCTCCCATAATGTTTTCATGCCATTGTTAGTACCCATATATTCACAAGATTTCATTACTGTGACAGGCACCTGAGGTAATCAATTTAATAATGGTAAATTTTTATTTTTGACTTGTTGTTTAAGAGGTCTTATGCTCACTTTCCATGCTGTTTGGGCCTGTGACACATCACGACAAAAATGCAATGTAGAGAAGTCCTGTTCACCTTATCTCAGTCAGGAATCAGAAAAGAACATGAGGTGACCTGTTGGGGGAGGCTGTTTGGCCATTTCCCTACTGCCCAGACTCCCAAAAAAATCACACAGAAATATGTATTAATTGCAATACTGTTTGGCCAATAGCTTAGGCATATTTCTGGATAACCCTTACATCTTAAATTAACTCATTTCTATTAATCTACGTATCACCTCGTGGCTGTGGCCTACTGGCAAGGTTCCAGTGCATCTGTCTCCCGTGGGAGGCTACATGGCTTCTCACTGGCTCCTCCCACTTTCTCCCAGCATTCAGCTTAGTTTTCCCACCTAACTTTACTCTGTTAAGCCACTGGCCAAAAGAAGCTTCTTTATTCATTAGCCAATAAAAGCAACATATATACAGAATGACTTCCTCTATCATTTCCCCATTTCTGTCTAAATACAAAGGAAGGTTTCAATTTTAGCATAGTAAAACTATATATAATAAAACAGGTATCAAGAAGGAATTATAGTTTACAACATTTATATCTACTTTATCTTTTCTCATAACTAGGAAAAACTATAATTATACTATCTATTCTTCAACTTCATCAAAGACCAAAGAATGGTTAATAGATTACCTAAGTAAACAGGAAGTACACTGTAAGCAATTTCTGAAACTCTAGAATTGATAGAGACAATTCATTGATTTCCTGGACAGTCACCCAAAGTTCTTCTGTAACATTGGGGCACCCAATCTTCAGCCTAAAGGTCAATAGTATCTGGCAGACTTTTCAATGAAGCAGGAAATTTCAAAGACAGTTCCACCTATATTTGCAGTTCATCAGTCACTTTCTTCTGTGCCCTGCAGAATGTCTAACAGACTCTTTCATGAAACAGGTACCCTGAAGGACTGTCTCATCTTCTTTAGGCAACTACAATAGTCATTTTCTGTGGGTCCTACATGCTCAGTTAATTCAGCATGATATCAAGCAGTCCAAGAATAGTTTTTTTTGCCCAAATGGCTAACCAACTCCATAAGGAAACTCTTTGATGCCCATCATCCTTTTTAAGTAGGTTGGTGTTGCCAAGAACAGATATGCCTCATTGTTATGAAAAGTCTTAAGTTCTTAAAACATTTTAAATGTCATATTCCATTAGTTTTTGAAAAATATCTATCCATCTGAAATACATCTCTATTCCTTTAGAAAACCTAACTAACGTGACTACAAGTTTGACTATTATAGATGACTATCTATTAACCTGTTAGAAATTACATTTTTAAATGAGATGCACAAACACAGTACCTTAATTAAGATCAGACATATACATATAACACAATTGACCTCATATTCATATCAATAGACAAAGATCCATACTAATGCAAAGTATTCCTCTCTATAACATATACCCCTTTAAATGTAAACAAATATTTATAAACAATCATTTAGGGAATTTGGGCATAGTTCTCTTCAAACTGCTTCCTGCTTTCTGTTGGGTAAAGTAATTTTGAAGGTTTATGGAGACCTTTCAGGTGGTCTTGGTCCATCGAACCACATTAGTCAATAAGAAATCCACAGATTTCTATCCTTTGTGGAATCAAAAACAGAACTTCTTTTCCAAAGCAACATATCCTTAGATCCAAATTTTGAAGTTAAGATACCTTTAAAATATATATGTTGGTTTAGCTTAGCATCCCATACAATAAAATGTTTCTCTGTACTTAGCTCATTCATAGTCAAAAAATTTAAAGAAAAAGCAATAATATGCATAATCTAGATTCTCTGTGTATATTCCATCTTTATACGGCTTATCTTTTAACTCCTTTAATCTATGACTATTAATAGTCTGTCTCTTTAGAGACTTTACTTTTTTAAAAATCATTTACTTCTTTTTTATAACTATTTATTCTCTCTCCCAAGTCTGTGTACATTTACCCAACATTATAACCCATTTAGATGTCTTTCCCATCTGAATCTGTCTTTATTGTGTATCTGTAATCCTTTTCTGACCAGGAACACTTCTTAAAATGCTAAGAGGGCATGGCTGTTGGAGGGAGGGAGCAGCTTGTTGGTTCCCAGATGCCCAGCTAGCTTAGACTTGAAACAATCATACAGAAACCATATTAATTTAATCACTACTTGGCCCATTAGTTCTAGCTTTTTATTGGATAACTCTTATATTAATTTAACCCATTTCTACTAATCTGTGTATCATCACTTGGCAGTGGCTTACTGGCAAAGTTTCAGCATGTCTGTCTCTGGAGGATCCATGGCTTCTCTCTGTCTCTGCCTCCTTTCTCCCAGCATTCCACCTAGCTTTCCCTGCCTACCTAAGTTCTGCCTTGCTATAGGTCTAAAGAAGTTTCTTTATTAATTAGTGGTAATCACAACACACAGAGGGGACTCTCACATCACATGGCTAGGACCAACTCCATGGTCCTGCCTGGTCAGGACTAAAGCTGCTTTGCCTTTTGTGTCTGCCCAGTCCAACACGGCAGAGGCATGTTTGCTGCCTCTGAGAGCCATGCACATTGCCCAAGCTCCAGGGGCACAGCAGGTCTCTGTTACCATTAAGCAATTTGTAACATGCTGCTCACAGGCCCCATTAAAGTGCTTGGCCTCCTCCTGACAGAGCCAGAGCCATTCATGCTGGCATTTTTAAAGAAGTAATGCAGTTTTTAGTGCACCTCTCTTAAAAGAGCCATGGTGCCTCTGTTCACCACAAGTCCATCGGGGGAAAAATTGTGTCTACCAATATACTGTCTAAACTCTATTTATTTTGTGTCTAGATTTCCTTTCCAAATCCTCTCAGGATATATGTGGATGTAGTTGGCACACATGGGCATCCCATTCTGTTGATGGAGATTTCTTGTTCATTCTCAGTCACCCAAACCTGAAATAGTCACACAGAAATTATATTAATTAAATCACTGTTTTGCCAATAGCTTATGCATCTTTCTAGCTAGCTCTTATATCTTAAATTAACCATTTATATTGATCTGTGCATCACCATGAAGTTGTGGCCTACAAGTAAGGTTCCAACATCTGTCTCCTCTGGTGGCTACATGGCATCTCACTGACTTCGCCTACTTTCTTCAAGCCTTCAATTTAGTTTTTCTGCCTGGCTTTACTCTGTTAAGCCATTGGCAAAAGCAGCTTCTTTCTTCATTAACCAATAAAAGCAACACATATACAGAAAGACTTCCTACATCAGTCACCAGAAACACATCTCCTTTAAGGGCATCCTCACAGGAACAGAACTTCCTTGTAGCAGGCCCTACTTCTTTAAAGATTCCTCACCACAACCCTCATAGGTCTTAGGGACTGGGGACCATGCTTTTTTAAGACAGGAGCCTCTAGAAGATGTACAAACAAACAAACACCAACAGGCATTAACATTCTTTTATTCTTTGCACTTGACAGACAAAAGTGCAAATCTTGTTTTAAATGTTTCTCTCTGATTGTCAGCAAAGACAAATTTATATATCATTTTCCAGATTATCTATTTTATTTTCATTTTTATGCAATACTTTTACCAAAAGATTAAATGACTACCTCTTTACAAACATAATCACTCACTTTTCTCTCCCTCCATCCCTTCTTTCTCTATCTAAGACTGTGTCTCTGTCTTTCTCCCTCTACCTCCCTTCACTCTCTTTGTCTGTTTCTTTGATTCATAATCTTTTTCATTTAACTTTTAGAATTTTCTTTTGGGGGCATACTTAGAAAGACTGCAAAAATCTAATTTATAGAAAACCCCCAAGAAAGAATTTCAAATGAAAGAAAATGGCAAACCTTGGAAGGCAGTTTTATAAGGTATACCACTTATTTCCAGTAGGCATTTTGTTGAAGAATTCTATAATTGACCTTTAAGACTGAATAATTATGTATATAAAAATAATTAGGAGTGATGTATGAATGTTAATTAGGAGAAGTAAACAGAAGAATCAAGATCAGAATGAGAAGGGAAGATGCATTATAGGACTGGAGTTGAGAGAACTTTCTATTTTAAATTCTTTTCAATAACTTTTTAAATATGTTTATAAAATATATTGGAAAAAATAATAAAATTTAGTGATGAAATAAAACAGAAAAGAGGATGATAATGGCTCATCTTTTCAAATAACTCATGATTTGGTAAAGTATACAAAGTAGAAGTCTCCATGTAGGTCTCAGTTTTTACCTAGTTCCAACATCTTTATCATTTCTGGATAAATCATATCTATAAATGACCAAAGGGACTCTTTCACCCAAATACCATAATTTCTTTAGCAATTGCCAGTGTTGTTTTACATCTTACAGATTCTTAATCTGAAGTGGAAAGGAAACCAGAGCTAGAACTAAGTAGCTGATTTCTTTTTGTCAGAATTCTGTCATCACTGAGTATCCTCTTGACACATGTTTCTCCCGTTTGACATCTTCCAAATCCATTTCACCAATGCCTTGTTGGAGCTAGAGAAATCACAGGAGGACAATTGCTTTAGACTATGCTTCTCCCTTCCCTTTTCTGGAATATTAGCTACCAGGATGATAAAAGTCTTTTACCATCCACTTCAGGGTACCACCTGCCCTTGATGGTGCCTGTGAGGATGTATATGAGTGAGTTCACAGACATGGCCTAGAAATAATTCTTATATGGAAGGAAGAGAATGAGTAGTGAGACCACAAACTGGAGTTCATGTTTAGAGGATTTTCAGGAACCTCTATATCAGAGAAGATTCTAGAATAGATTGATATCCTGAGTTACAGTATTGGAAGAGAATATAACGTTCTCATCTCCCTCTCCAGGAACTTGACAGCAGGACAGCTAGACAACCTCTCAATTTCATGGTAGAGCCTGGAAACCTACAAGACGACAGCAGAAGGGTGGCTTGTCCTGTGGAAAGGACGGCAGTGTGCCGCCCAACGGACATTTCTTTTTACAGTAAAACAAATCCTATCCTTACTGAAGTTCTCTATATGATACATACACATTGCTCAGTGAGATGACATCATTGTAGAGACAAACCAGGCTACAGCAGAGGCAAGAGGGAGCTAACCGAGTGCTTTAAATTTAACTCTACACAGGAAATACACTACTGTGAAGCTAAATTACATTTAAGTCCTCCCCAAAAGCCCATTAAGAAATCTAATTACCAGAATGAGTTCCTCATGTGTAACTTGGCTTATTGATTATCTTAGTGCATTTAATTCACAGACAACAACACAAGTCGCAGAGGTGTTGCTTGTGAAAGATCAAAGTAACAATTTTTGATGCCAGGTTTTCTTATGAACCCGGAAATTCAGAAAGAACTTGAACTAAAATAAAATAAAAAAAAAAAAAACACCTGTTAATGTGCAACAGAATGTCTGAGGCAATTTTTGTAGCTAATTTAGATAACCACACACAGTATGGCTCCCCATTGCTGCAGGCACAGACCCACCAGAGTGCCATCTCATGCCATTCCTCAATGTGAAACATCACATTTAGATAAGGCAGCTGTGGTGGTAATAGAGATAAACAACAAGAGAAGGAATAAAAAATGGTATTAGGGGACTAACGCAAAATAATAAGAGACCATGAGCATCTTCTTAATACAAATTACAATCAGGGGACAAGGGTTGACATTAGTAGGATAAGGGTGTTAGAAATTTTTCCTAATGCGAGCTCTCTGCTGACACAAAATCCCAATCAATCCAAATCAAAACAAGCCAAATTAAGAAATATCCAGGTTTAATGGGACTCCTGCGCTCTCAGGTGGCCCCAAGAAAGAACCAGGAGGCCTTGAATGCCACCACCAGGAGGAAGGAAAAGGGATCATGTGTTTCTCCTTTGGGAGCTCACATAAATATTCTGTGGGAGTGGTCCTGACCTCAGGGGTCAGGACCTCGCATGCTGGGATTTGGAGTCTAGACCAATACAGCTCTCAGGCCTGGGGGCTGGGGATTATGCTCCCAACTTAACAGAGGGTTTGACTATTTGCTGTAAATGTTAGTACTGAAAGTCCATAGCATTGGAGTCAACCAGGAAACACGTTTCTAGGCAGGTCTGTGGTTGGTTTCTAGACTGAGTTGAAGTGAGAAGAGCCACCCTATTGTGGACGGCACCATTTCCCAGGCTGAGGTCCTGTGCTTAATAAACAGGAATAGGCAAACCTAGTAACTGCACCATCACTCTCTGCTCCATAACTGGAGAAGAGATGTGACCAGCTGCCTCAGGCTCCTGTTGCCCTGCCAGTCATCATTATTGTTGCACCCAGAGTTTGGACCCCCCAAAACCACCAAGAGACCAGATCTGACACAAAAGCTGAGTCTTTTTGTTGTGAGTTCAAACTCAGATCCTCCATCTATCCAGTGCAGCAGTGGAGCAGGAGGGACTCCATACAGCAATAGGGCAGGGATTTATCTTTGTTAGTGCCATAGGGGCTAGAAGGTTGTAAATGGAGACTGCATATTCATTTCCTGATAGCCAAGACCTGAATAATCACACAGAAACTATATTAATTACAACTATGCTTAGCCAATGACTCAGGCATATTCCTGACTAACAGTTATATTTTAAATTAACCCATTTCTATTATCTATGTATTACCACGAGGTCATGGCCTGCTGGTGGGATTTTCCGGTGTCTTTCTCCTTCTGCAGCCACATGGTGTTTCCTTGACTCCACCTACTCTCTTTCTATAACTCTGCTAGGATTTCTCACCTGGTTTTGCTCTGCTAAGCCATTGGCCAAAACAGTTTTATTCATTAACTAATGGCAATAAAACATATTCACAGCATATAGATGGGAAATCCCACATCATTGGGTCTGCAAATTGCATAGACTCAGGATTGATGCTCCTCTGCCTGAGGGTACCTGCCCTGAGCCATTGGTTGGCTGCAGCTGTAGGGAAGTTGTTACATTTTAGTGGAGGTTACTTCATTACATCTATATCAGCGAAGTATGTCTGGAGTCTGTTTGTCTAACATCTGATTGGCCCTTTAACCTATGGGAACACTTTCTGGTTTTTTGAGAAACTCGGGCTGAGCTGGAGGTCAGGGGCACATCCTACTGAATTGGGGGCCTGTACTCCACTGGACCCCCTCTGTAGTCTGTCATGACTGCAGGTTTTTCGTAGCAGGGGATTCAAAAGCCAGTCCTTAGTTGAAGGGATTGGTGTCAGAACAAAACATTTCAAGACCAAGTTCTTTGTGCCCCAGAGGGACAGTGGGAGACAGACATGGCTCACTGGCAAATGGCAGTTTATAAAGGTAAAGGGGAAGCCCCCACATCCCATGTTAGGATGAGGTGTTTAATTGGACATGTTAATTAGGGGAGCCAAAGGGCTTCTGATTGTTGGGCTTCAACACTTTGATAGCTAGACCTCGGTAGTCAGCCTCAGGATGAGGAAGTGGCCAAATAGGGGAATAGACCTTAGTGGCTAGTTCTCGAAGAGTAATCTAATCATTTGTAGCAAGGAAGAGGGAATAGGGGAGGGGCAGACCTTGTCAGAGCCATGTTTACCATGCTCGAGCCTACTTGAGTCCTTCACTAGTGACATACTTCTTCTGACAAGTAGTAAAAGCCCCATCAATCTCCCAACATCCACTGGGAGCCCAAGTGGTCCAAATACATGAGCCTGTTGAGGAGATTTTCCACCCAAACCACAATAGCTTCGCAAGAAAAAATTTCAAAATTTTTCAAATTATTTGCAAAATATTTCCTTGTTGACTAATAAGCCTCTGAAAGAGTGACTCTATTTCTGAGGCTTCACTTACTTAAAAATAGCCTCTCAAGCTGTTCTTGGGAGTTCTTAGATCAGTCCAGTCACTACCGCAGAACACAAATGGCTAAGTCTATGACAATGGAGATAGAGACAGAGACCCACACTGGAGCACCGGACTGAGCTCCCAATGTCCCAAGGAGGAGCAGAATGAGGGATAATATGAGCAATGAAGTCAGGACCACGAGTGGTGCACCCACCCACGGAGACAGTGGGGCTGATCTATTGTGAGCTCACCAAGGCCAGCTGGACTGCGACTGAAAAAGCATGGGATAAAACCGGACTCTCTGAATATGGCGGACAATGAGTGCTGCTGAGAAGCCAAGGACAATGGCACTGGGTTTTGATCCTACTTCATGTTCTGGCTTTGTGGGAGCCTAGCCAGTTTGGATGTTCACTTTCCTAGACCAGGATGGAGGGGGGAGGACTTTGGACTTTCCACAGGGCAGGGAACCCTGACTGCCCTTCAGACTGGAGAGGGAGGGGGAGAGAAGTGGGGGGAGGGGGAGAGGAGAGGGAGGAGGGGAAAAAGGGAGATGGGGAGGGAAATGGGACGCGGGGAGGAGGCGGAAATTTTTTTTCAATAAAAAATTATATTACAAAAAAAATAAAATAAAAAATAAAAAATGGCTAGAAATAAACCAAACTAATGCCACGCTGTAAGAATTTAAAAAAAAAAAAGAAAGGAAAGGAAAAGAAAGGGAAGAGAGAGAGAGTCTAGGGGAAAGAATGTAATAAAGGCCTGCCTACTAACAAAAAAAACCTTAAAATTAAGTGTTGACTTCTTACGTTTAGAAAATAGATGATTCAGTCAGACAGATATACACCAACTATGTCACCAACTCTAGATCCTGGTCTGGACTCAAGACAAGGCTGAAGTTTTTCAGAAATAGTTTATAAATTTGTCTGCCCTTACCTCATACTTTTGGCTCTAAATTTGTATGGTTCCGAACCATACTTTTAAAATTCAGCAATGGCAACGGGGTAAGCCCTAAATTCCCAGCATGGTCTCCAAACTTCCCATCTTGATAAGACAATTTTAATCTCTAAAACTCATATAAACAGAAAGGGAAACAAAAAAATCTCAGCAAATTTCTAAAACCCTGCCTTAGCAGAGAGCAGAATAGTGAGAGATCAAAGCATGAGTGCGAAGGCACTAGCTGCAGAGGAAGCCAGAGCTACCAGAGGAAGACACTAAAGATGTATGTGTCACCAGTGGACCTGCATCCAACTGCATGGAGGAGATAAAGCAGTGACAACGCCGTAAGAAAATAGTCTGTAAAAAGTGACATTTCCAAGAAAGATGAAGGCTAAAAAAAGGGGAGGCTGCTCTTTGAAAAAGCTGCCATAAAGCAGAAAACAACTCAAACAGGAAATTTAAGATCTGTAACTATAAAGAAAACTGCATGTAAGTTAAAGGAAATGTTGAAAACTCACTCCTTGCTTCTCCCCTAAACATCAGACAAGCACAGTTAAAACAAAAAAAGAACCAGCTTCCAGATAGAAAATCCATACTCCACTACAGGAGTAGAGGAGGCTATCATTGAAGTAGCAACAAAACAACACGTATCTCAACCTGTACACAGAAATCTAAGGACCAGGCCATTTGAATCTATATGAAGTAAAGCCAAGAGTTCAAGTTCAAACAATGTAGGTTATAAAACGTCATCTCACCAAAACACCACCACAAAGATGCAGAGTAAACCTACAATCTGAACAGTGTCAAATAAGCAGTGTGAGCTGGAGAATCGTGACTTAAACATTATAAACAGATGGGCTGGCAGAAGACCCAGCAGCTAAGCCTACTCATTGCAACTACAGAGGATTGGAGTCTAGTTCCCCAGCGCTCACACAGCCACTAACGACTATCATTGTCCAGTTTCAGAGGAAACTGAAACCCCTTTTCTTCAGACATATATGAAGGTAAAGCATCTATTATGTGTTAAACTAAAAATAAATAATAAAATTAAAAACACAAAGGCTGGAAAAATGATTCAGTGGTTAAAGGCACTTGGCACTTTAGAATGCATATTGAGAGCCTCAAGTGCTACATTACTTCTGTAACTCCAGCTCTAGGACAGGGTAGACACAAGAGTATAATGAGTCTTTTTCTGTCCAGTCAGCCAGCTCCCAAATAATGACCTGGAAACTTCTTATTAATCACAAAAGCTCAGTCAATAGCATAGGGTTGTTTCTAACTAGCTCTTATAACTTAAATTAACCCATTTATGTTAGTATCACATGGTGTTACTTCTCTTCCATCTTGCACCTGCTGATTCCTCTCCATGTCTCCTGGCTTGTCCCACATGCTCCTTTTCTTCCTTTCTCTCCCTGGAAATCCTGCCTATACCTCCTGCCTAGCTATTGGCCATTCAGCGTTTTATTACACCAATCAGAGCAACACATCTTCACACGGTGCATAAATGTCCCAAAACACAAGAGGATCAGTGAGCCCACGGGACAGAAGGCTAAGTGGTTTTCTGTGATTGGACAAACAGTAAAGATTTGTGACCTTTTGCTGTTAATCACCCTGATTTCCTAGGGTGGAAACAGCTACAGTTTCTTTGGAACAAATGTAATAACTTGCTTTGCCCCAGAGGGCTAGACTAGGCAGGAGGGTCATGGTTTATAAGACTGTAGTGTTAAAAGATAAACTTCATTAAACTCCTATTAAATTTAATTTCTTAATATATTAAGTACCTTTATGCATTTACTATAGAAAATTCTGCTTAATATGCTTAATATGCAAATTACAGGTATAAGAGTGAAAATGGGGATAAGATAGAAAATAAGGATGTATGTGATACACACTGTTTATCAGAAGTCTTGACAATATGTGAGCTAACAGAAAAGGAGAGGGAAAACAGGGACATAGAAAATAAGGTGATTGTTCTATAGCTAATAGATGGAGATAAAGTTCCTATTAAAAACTAACAGCCCCAGGAATGCAGAGTCAAGTCTCAAGTCAGCCTTTTAAATTGTGTTCTCTCGTATTGTAGATGTAGGACACTACAGGCAAATGTAGGACATCTTGTACCACTCCTCGGTGGTAGCCATGCTTCATCAGACCCATTTGTAATTACTCAGGAGGCTTTTCTTCCAGATGACTGAGAAGCTAATTTAAATAAAAACAACAATTAAACCAACCAAACCAAAACCAAACAAGCAACAAAACTACCTAATAATAACTCTGGTAGATATTTGAAAAAGAAAAAAAAAGAGGAAAAGAGTATTTACATAGCCAATAATACTGACCTAACCATAATATATGAAGCTACTGCTAAGCACCAAATTAAAATTTCAAATTTTAAACTATTTTAATAAGCCAAGAAAAACATATTATAGACATATCATAAGACCACAACAAATATGCCTGGTTTGCATATAATAATTGAAATCAATATTAGCTTAACTCATTCAGTAAAATGCAACTTAATCTATCAAATAAGAAGAGAAACACTAAAAAACAAAATTCAGGAAGACTAAAAAGGAACAGAGTAAAAGTACTCCAGGCAACCACAGCTAAGGAAGCAGCAGTAATGATCTTTATGTTAGACAAATAAAATGGGAATCAAAAGCATTAAACATCAAAGAGAAGTCAGGTTTTGCTATAAAAAAGCCACTAAGCAGATTAACACAGGTCAAAAAGATCTGTGACCTGGGTCTTCAGGAGCCACTTATAAAGACCAACATCTGCATGATGCAAGAAGAGAAGAAAAGAAACACACTAGACTTCCTACCACACCACTCTCACTACAAGATGAACCAAGTGAAGAAAGTAAGTACATCCAAGGCCTGAAGGTCATTCACAGGAGTAGGAAGATGATTCAATGGGTACAGTGTCTGCTGGACAAGCATAAGAACCTGAGCCTGGGCCCCCAACAACCACATAAAAACTGGGTGCAGATGTGCACATCTTTAACTCCAGCACTAGGTGTGAGGAGGTATGGTGCTTTGAATAGGAATACCCCCACAAAGGCTCATAGATTCGAATGGTTGGTAACCAGCACTATTAGGGGATGCGGCCTTGCTGGAGTATATGTGGCCTTGTTGGAGGAAGTACATCACTAGGGAAGTGGGCTTGAGGGCTCATTTGCTCAAGCTTCCCTCTGTGATTTCCAGTCAACTTCCTGTTGTCTGCAAGATGTAGGACTCTCATCTTCTCCAGCACCACGTCTGCCTACTTGCCACCATGTTCCCTGTTATGCTGATAATGGACTAAACCTCTGAAACTGTAAGCAGCCACAATTAAATGTTTTTCTCTATAAGAGTTGCTCTGGTCATGATGTCTCTTCACAGCAATAGAACACAAAGACAGAAGTGAAGCAAGGATGGGCAGATACAGGCAGGTCCTAGGGACTCAATGGGCAATCAGGACACCCAGCATATTAGATCTAGGCTCAATGAAAAAAAAAAAAAAACTGTCTCAAAAAAGTAAATGGGAAAAGCAACAGAGGAAGATGACTAGTATCTGCCTTTGACTTCTGCAGAAGTATACACAGACAAGTATGCCCACACATGTGTGCATACATACACCGCTCATGCAAAGAACATAACCAATAAAATAGTTCTTAGAGTAATTATTAATCATTACTCCATGGTTACACAAAACATAATTGTTTTTCAAGCACACACATAAAACAGTCACTGAAATAGTCATAGGGAGGGATTTCCAAAAGAAAAATGCTAGTTTTCTCAGTCTGCTGCAACAAAGTACTATTTGCCTAACAGCTTAAATGTAGGAAACCTATTATTCACAGTTCTGGATACTTAAGATCAAGACACCACAGATTGAGGCGCTGGAGATGGTTTGTTTCCAGTTTTCACTGGCACCATCTTATTGTACCTTCATATGGTAAAGAAAAAAAGAGCACTGGTCCCTTTTCTTAAAAGGACACTGGCCCCATTATTCGGCTCCACCCTCATGACTACATGTTAAGCTAATTAGTCTTTCAAATGTCCCATCTCTATAATATAACACTGGGGTTAGGTTTCAACATGTAGTTAGAAATATTTAAATCTAAACCCAAAATGATAGTAATATCAAAATGTATGGGAACTAGCTAGCGCAACCCTTGGAAAGACCACCTACAGTATTAAGTGTATCTGTTAGTTGAAACAAAGGGCTCTGAAATCAGCAGACTTTCAAAGGTGTTCTTGTTAAAAAATCAGAAAATATTTTAAACCTAAGAGTGAAGGGAGAAACAGAAGATATTAAAGAAAGAAAACAACAGACAGAATCAGCGAACCTAAAACAGGTTATTTTAAAAGGCCAGCAAAGGCTGACAAATGACTGGCTAGTTGGTTTCATTACTGTAACTCCATCTCGTGTTCTTTCCTACAGTGGAGAGCTTCAGGGTTTCAGATTTTGCCACCATAGATCTTTGGACTCACATGTCTCATTAATGTCTCTAACTCTCTACTTCCACATAACATCAGAGTACAAACAATGCCAAAAATCTCTTCTAAAAATGGTCAAATTTTGATACAATTTAGTGACCGATTTTAAAATACAGCCCACAAATAGTCTGGTCACATTCCAAGCCAAGTCGCAGAACCCAATTACACCCTGACACACACTCGTCTCAGCTTTAATTGGGACGCACAACTTGCTCCAGCAACTTTTTCTGGCCTTCTTCCAGAATCTATAGCTTTGCTTCCCAAAACATAATTTCAGTCACCACACAGTGAAAAACAATACACTGGAAAAGACAAAGGTTGGCTAGCTAAGATTGATTTGCTATAGAAGAATTTTCACAACTTTCCTTGTTATATTTTTAAGCCTGTCCATTTTCAACTATCCCAAACTTAGCATATTTCATATCTAATGAAAAAGCATCAGGAAAGTAGCAGGCACTGGGAACTCTGAGTTCAAATAGGACACACACACACACACACACACACACAGATCGTGTAGGACTATGAAAACTAACTGAATTCCTATGATGCTAGCCATGCACTGCATAAAATTTTCCATAAGAAGATCAGCGTGGAGAAAAAATGAGCTTCATACATCACTTGCACCTACTAGAAACACAGGTATCAGAACATGGGAAGCAAGTGATTAAAACATCTGTCGGAAGAATGTCAAAGAAACAGCGAACGGACAGACCCGAGAAGTCTGGTATTCCTACATTGGAAGTGAATTTAGTTTAAAAGATTTGACACCAGAGTGAGGCATTTGCCTGGAATGAGGACAGAAAAGGGAGATTTGAAATAACTGACGAGGAAGAAGTATGGATGTTGCTTGCGGAAGAGAGTGCCTGACCCCAACAGTCAGATTGGGATGGCAGAAGAGCAGAGAGAGCCATAAAGCTTTATCCAATGTTGAGCTGACTGTACCTCGAGACAGGAGGAAAAGACGTAAAACTAGTCAAAGGAGAGAGAAGAAGATAAATGGTAAATATTGGGTAACAGAGAAGCTCTTGAGGAATGATGCTTCTTACCAAAACAAACAACAAAACAGCAATGCAACTATTGCCCATTTGTTGACATTGGAGGGAAGTTGTCCATGCATCTAACCAAGAAGGAAGGGAAGAAACAAGCTAGTACAGGGAACGGAAGAGCAATCAGATAAGACAGACGCTTTAAAAATCTCTTTGAAAGCCTGGAGTTTGAGGATGGCATCTCATGCTGCAAACAAGTTTGGAGGAGCAAAGAGGACAATGAAAAAGCAGGAGCAATGACTGCCAGGAGGGGAAACAAGAAGTCATCCTAATAGGTGTGGAACTTGCACGTTTTCAGGATGAAGAGGGTTCTAGAGGCGCTGGAGCAATGGCTTAAGAGCACTTGTCCCTGCAGAGAGCTAAAGTCCCATTCCCAGTCCCCATACGGTAGTTCACATGCATTCAGGTAAAATACATACATGCATAAAACAAAATAAAATCTCTAAAATATTTTCATTTTCTCATATATTTCCCGTGGTTAAAACTGTTATAAGAAACATGTTTATACTCTGCCTGTGGATAAGAAAATAATCATTTTTTATATTAGATGACACATTAGTTTCCATTGACCAGTATTTACTCAAGTGTATTTTTCTCATTAAAGAGAAAAAAACAAAAAACAAAAAAACTTCTGTTCCAGGCAATTTTTCATGAAAATTAATGATTTCGTAAAAGGAAAGAAAGAGCATAAATTTTTCATAAAATCCAGGTAATTATATCTTTTGTCTGGCAACTTCTGAGGGATGTAGATGTCATATTTATCTCAGTTTCCAAATTTATAGTTCTGAGGAAGCTGACATTTCTACTCGACCTCTATTGGATTAAGGATAATTAAATTGAGGCCCCAAGAAGATAAAGGATGAGTACAGTCCTGTCTGCAGAGCTGGTGGGGAATTAGGATGAGACCTGGGCCCTCAAGGCCGTGCTCATTATTAGTGTCTTCACATGGGTTTTATATTTGTTCTGGGGTCTCACTGTAAGAATTGCATTCATAAAAGTCGTCTTGGGACAAAGATCGTCCTTGTTTCAGAAGAGAGACACTAACAACCACTCATCTGATTAATTTTTTGTATTAAAGTGCTTCTCATTCCAAGAAGTTTATTAATCCATGAATGGCTATAAGGTATGGTTATAATTCTGAGCTCAGAGAGCTCTCATAAATGTAGCTAGTCACTTAGGTATGTATATTGGCAGTGCATTGCTATGTAAGCCAACATCATTCCCAAACATAAAAAGTTTAATGATTTCTAACTCACAAAGTACTCTTAACCAAAAATCATTTGAAGAGAATCAAGTGGAAAAATCAAAATTAAAATCACATGACTCCTTAATCTGTCGCCCCTCTTGTTCTCATATTGGCCACTTCTTGGTAGTTAAAACATTATTGATTCATATTGATTCATTGAAAAAGCTACTCATACCATTATGTTGTTTTCCCTGATAGCTCCCAAATCACTGGCTTTTATAAAGAGAAAAAGATACTTTGCCTTTCATCCTCTTGGGTCTAACTAATAACACAAATATTTGGGAGATTCTGAGTGACATTTTCTGAGCACGGCTCTTTCACTTCCGTACCTGAAGACATACCAAATATTTGTTCAGAACTAGATTTTTTTTTTACATCAATTCCTTAGTACACACATCTTAAAAGGGCACTGTACCCAACAAATACTCTATGTTATGCATGGGTTCCTGTATCCATAATGAAACTAATCCTTCTAAGAGGTGAAGTTCTCCACCAAATCATTGTTGGCCACACTGCAACGTGCATTAAATTAAATGGTTGAGTTTTTAACTTAAAAGGTAAGAAAAATCACTTTAGTTGTGAATAAAACATTAGTCCCGAAGAGAGAATAGAGAAAGCGCTTGCCCTCAAAAGTCAATGTTTCTTATAAAAAACAAAAAGTTTACTTAAGTTATTCAAAATAAAATTGGAGTTATGAACCTGTTGACTATGACAAGAAACATCAGTTTAGTTTTTGATGAGTAATAAAGCAACATTCCATCTTGATGGCTTGGGATGTGTGATTTAACAACATTTTCTGTCACTGTTAAGGTCTGGATGGCAGCATGCAACTCTTAAATGTTTGTAACTGTGTAATTACAGTGGCTGCTGCACCAGGGCCTGAGTCAGGACATGGGAGTGAAGGGCTATCTCAGGCACTGCTAGGTGAGACTCCCACAGCTGTTCATTCATTCTCTCTCTTAAAATTGCTAATGTTAAGATAACAATATTAACTAGATGGTAAATAGGAAGTCAAACTCAGTTTAACCATCAAAACATAATAAAACAACAATCTCTTTGGAGAAAAATCTTTTAGACTATGATAAAAATGTTACTTTTAAAACATCATTTTGGGACTAGAGACATGGCTTAGTCATTAAGAGCCCTGGCTGCTCTCCCAGGGGATCTGGGTTTGACTCCCAGCACCCACATGGCAGCTCGCAACTTTGTCACCCTAGCTCTAGAAGTTCCAGCACTGTCTTTTGCCCTCCGCAGGCACCAGCCTACATAGCACACACACATACATGCAAGCAAAACACTTACATACATTAAAAGGAAGTATTTTTATTTTTTTTTTTAAAAAAAAACTTTTAAACTACAGTGATAGTTACTTGGAATCAGGGCTAAGTTCTGAGAAATGTGGTCCTGGCTCATCATTGCTCTTTGACCACAGCAAGACATAGTCATACAAACTAAGGCAGGGCTCACAACACTAGATAACACATGGGGCCACTGTCAGACATGTGTACCATTATTAACAGCACATGCCAGGAGTCTTTCAGTCAAAGAAAAACTAATCAAAGCTGAAATTTCAGGCAATTTAGAAACGATTACCAATTAAGGTGCATTATGCACGTTTCTGTGAGAAAGATTAGATATAAATGAACCTTTCCATAAATATCCTACTTGTTCAGAAAGAAAGAAAATAATGTGATGAGCATTTCTCTTTAAAAGATACAGCAGCGTAGAATCAACCCTAAACTATGAAAATCTAATTGCAAAGGCTAGGAACATCTAAGGCACGGTCCTTGATGAGAATACTGTGGAATCTTGTTTTGTTAGGTATTTCTGTTCATACTGAAATGACACATGTTCAGACTGAGTGATGTAAATAGTGAACAAGGATAAAAAAAAAATCCTAGAATAGTGTTCAGCTTTTCAAGATCCTACGTGTGTGTGTGTTTGTGTGTGTACTGAAATGCACGTGAATCCCATCTGTGTGTGTGTGCACATGCTGAAGTGCACATGAATCACTAGAATGCTTCCAAAGTGAAGTAAGAAAAGGTCAGTAGGAATAGTAACCTGGCCACAGACCTACGGAGAGAGCACACGATCCCTCGAGAGAACTAAACACAATTTGTATTAATTACTTCTCTGTTGTTGTGATAAAGAACCATGACAAAGACAATTTACAGAAGAATACATTAATTTGACTTATGGTTTCAAAGGGAGCATCAGTAATGGTGGCAGGGCAGGAGCAAGAAACCGGGAGGTCATCTCTCCAACCATCAACATGAAGCAGAGAGCAAACTGGAAAAGGGATGAAGCTACAAACTCTCAAAAACTCCTCCTCCCCTGGCCTCCCCCCTGTGATGAACTTCCTCCAGCAAACCTGAACCTCTCCAGAGTTTCCTCCCAGCAGTGCCAACTACTAGGGGCCAAGTGTTCAAATAACTAAGTCTATGGGCACATTCACATTCAGACCGCCACACTGTCGGTTTGCTAATTTGACCTAGCATCTAAATATTTATGTTGATACCCGTAGATAACTGCTACTCTCAGCCTTAATTAGAGAAGCCTCTCTCTCTAACACAAAATGGGGAGTACAAAGACTCATGGCTGCCCAGGGCACTGAGAGTAAGGAAGGGACAGAGGGTTCAGCCCTAAACGCGTCATTTATTCCGTCCTCTCTAGGGCTTGGAAAATATTGCAAAGAAGACATGGAAAGGATGTAAGATCTGGAAACTGAGAAGAACAGTTGGAAGCGGCATCTTCTTGGAAAAAAAAAATGTGCACTGTGGATGCTGCGGTTCTGCACAGGAATGGCCCCATCATGAGCTGGGGCTGGATGGAGGGGGAACTCGGGAGCCCATCTCTCACTGATGAACTGTTGGCTTCTGAAAGACCCAGGGAGAACGGGAATTGTCTTTAGTTGTGTGCCCACTGATAAGCCCAGCAGGCTCCAGGGGATAATCTAGCACAGCTGTTATACAGGTGGCCCTGGTGAAACTAAACACAAAACCCAGATTGATGAAGTTAGAAAAGGAGGCTGCTAGGGATGGGAAAGAAACTTGACTGAGTTTGGAAGGAGACAGAGAGAGTGGAGGGGAAACCAGAATACAGTGTATGAAATTATCAAACAATGAAACTGGTCAATTAAAAAATATATATTATAAAAAGAATGGAAAGGCCACCTATATTTACCATTTTGTACTTTGCAGTTTGAAGATTTTTTTTTTTGCCAATCTATTATTGAGGATATGTTACTTATTCAAATATATAAGCTTCAAATAAAAGTGATCAGGAGAGCAACTCATTTTTTATTCTCTTTGAAGCCAGAGAAAGTTTTTCTGCTCTGATCCTCTGCCTCTACTCACCCCACCCACAGGACGAGGCTCCACCTCTTTGCCACTTCACAGTCCAAGTCCACTTGCTTCCATAACCACTCTTTCCATTTGAATGTGATTTTGTATATGAGTAAATTGTTACTTTGATTCTCTTGCCCATATACTTCCCATAAAAAAACCAGTATTATGATCATGCAAAAAAATTGTCATGAGATACAATAATTTTCAGGATGTTGACGTCTTGCATTCCTATTTGATATCCGAGGGCTAGTGGAATAATGGCTAGTTTGGTAATGGGCTTGCGCAAAGCCCGGGGTTCAACCTCAAGCATTCCACAAATAAAAAAAAAAAGCATGGTGGACATGCTTTGCGATCCCAGCACTTCTGAGGAGAAAGTGTGATGATTAGAGATTCAAGGTCATTTTGAGCTAAATAGTGAGTTCAAAACCAGCCTGGAACACATGAGAGCTGCCTCAAATAAACACACAAAACAAGGAGACTGGCAGGAAATGCTTAGTGGGTAAAGGTGAATGCTGCCTGAACCTGAGTTTGGGGCTCAAAACCCACGTGGTAGAATGAAAGAATTGATTCCTGTAAGTCGTCTTGGATGACCACATACACAACATGGCATACACATGCACATACATATACCCATGCATACACAAAATAACACACCCATATAATACACACATGTATACACACAATAACACATCCACATACTATCACATATGTGTACACACACCACACTCACATACATACACACAATACATAAATGTAAAAAGTAAAAGGAAAACATACTGACATCTTTTCTTTGAGGCAATTTTAAACATTCTCTGAATTAAATGGTTTTCACTGTTTGTGCTGAAATCCACATGATTCCTTGACTACATGCTAATTATTCAATGTCCGTAAAAGCAACAAAGGTCTGTGTCATTGTTCGATTTCTGACAAGTATAATTCTTTAAATTGGCTAGCAAGCTAAATCTACCAAAAGACAGAAGCAATTTCCATGACTCTGCAACTTCTCAAAGCAATATCTCTCACAGTTTGATTTTTTTTTTGCTTAATATATCTGAACACTGTTTCTATTCACACTTTGCATTTCATATTTTCTGCACACCTGAGCCTCTCGTCAGCTTCAGAAGAGGTCATTTCCCATAGCTGTTGGCTCTGAAATAGCCCAAGCTAGCTTTAATTCCTCCTGGAAATGATTAAATATTTGACATGTTCACAACCATGGCCAGCTTACCAAGGGAAGACTCGCTGAGAAAGGGATAGTCCATGGCTCCCATTCTCCTGTATCAAATATACAGACAATACCCTTTCCTGGCAGGATCTTGAATAGTTGCAGTTTCTCTAAACAGAGTTGAGCTGAGTTCCCTATCGGATCTACGTTTGAAGCTGAAAGTATTATAGCTCACCTTCCCAATAAGACCTTCTTCTCCGTGTTTCCCAAAGCAACTGTTTGCTTGCCTTTGGATTTTCCTTTGGGTCTTTGAACACCATCTCTGTTGTTAGTCAGCTTGAGCTGCTTCAACAAAATAGCATAGAGCACATAGCTAACAAATAGCAGAGATTGATTTTGGACTGTTCTAAGGGTACAAGTTCAAGAACAGGGTGCCAACAGAGTTGGGTTCTGGTGGGGGCTCACCACAGGTTGCAGCAAGCAACCGTGTGAAGAGAGGGTGCACTGCTCTATGGGGTTGGTTTGGAAAATCACTAATTATACCCTTGAAATATCACAAATCCCTCTCGTTACCAGGTCACTCAGCAAAGGCCCCATTGCAGTAGGGAACCAGGGTTTGAGCCAATGAATTTGAGAGTGACACAGACCCACTGTGCACATTATTTGCTCATGTGAACCAGGATGGTACCTGCCAAACAAACTTAACAGACTCCAGAACACTGAATAATAGAGGATTAAAAACCTAGCTTGCAAAGTTAGTCCTTGCCCGAATCTCCAACGAATCATTTCTACTGAAAACAAAATGCAATGAGTAACTCTGGAATGACAATCTACTCCGGTCTGCCATGGACATCTGCTTCTAGAAAAGGCCTTTATGGCAGTAAGAGCTTCAAAATGGCTTAAATTCACACTGTCTTCACTACTATCAGCCCTAGTGATCCACTCCTGACGCTCTCTCCCTTAAAGACCATGCCTGCCATGCTTCTCTTTGTTCTCGCTCCTTATAGGGTTAACTTTATTCAAAAAATGTATTAGTTATTAGGTAACAGACAGCAGAGAAGTAAATAATGTTTATCCCAAAGGAGAACACCATCAAAAATAGGTAATAATAACTTAAAGAACCAAGTATCCTGAGTAGGTAACATATTTGAACAAGCACAAGTTTTGTCCCTGGAGCTTTGACCTGGTCCAACCCAGTGAGTTATCATTTGTTTTGGTTCGGGGATCACAGTAACAGTAAAATGGAGTTTGGGGGCAGAGTCAGAACTCAATAATAGTGCTTGAAGGAATGGATAAAATGCTTCGCCCACCATTTGATTTTGTTTTGATTGACTTTGACTTTATTGCTAAGCAATATGGTTGGAATATACTTTGTTGTGAAATATGGGGTATTGCTTAAGCTAAGGGAACAGACTTTTTATGTTTTCTGGCATTAGTCTTAATACTTATAATACTAAAGAGAAAGAAAGCATTTTGTGTACTTTTGTTTGTTTTGAGACAGAGTCCCTTATAGCTTAGGCAGTCCTTGAACTCTCTAAACAGCCAAGGACGACCTTGACTTCCCAATACTCCTGTCTCCCTATTAAAGTGTTGAGAACATTATGGTAGCATTATGCTACCATACCTAGCTAGTATTCCTTTTTAAACAATGAATGCAATTTTAGTCTAAGAATTTTTATTTATTTATAAACAAGGTTCTGGAACATTTGGTCTGCAGGCAATAGCTTTAATCCCCAACCTTCCCCATCTTTAGGTGTTGTCTATAGCTTTGTATTCAGCCTGCCTAGTCAAACCACCCTGCCTCATTAGACAGTCAATAATTTTTGATGCTATGCCAGACATTATGTCTAAAAGAACTCTGAATGATTCTGTGATTATATGTTTCATCTGAGCTTGTTCCTTGTTGCTATTAATCAGTGAGGGTCTAATTGCTTAGTCTGATCAAAGTTTAATTTGTAGTTGGTTTGATTTTTTACTTCAAAGAGGCTCGGTCTAGTTCTGAATTACTTCTTTGGACTTCTGGACTTCAAAACTGTAAGAAAATAAGTTTCCGGAGTTTAAATTCCCAGCCTATGGTGTTTTGCTACAGTAGTCCTAGAAAACCAATATGGTGAATCTATTTATGATGTACAATAATTAAATTTCATAGCATGAAATAGATCTAGAAGCTCACGGTGAAGGTTCTGGTAGGTTCTACAGATCTTTCTAGTATTGCCTTGCTGGTGATCATCTCCTCTCTGATTTTATGTGTCCTTTCCATTGTAGACATGCTTGTTGGGTCCTAATTCACTCTTTCTATGTGGACACCTGTCATGTCGCTTTAGGGTCTGGCCATATGATCTTGGCTTTCCTTAATCGCCTATTTGCAGGTCCTGAATCCAAGTACAGCTACAGTTTGAACTACTGAGCGTAAGGCTTTCACATAAGAATTACAGACACATGCTCAGCCCACACTGTTTGCCAAGTTATCTTAGAATCATGGGATATTACCTGGAAAATGGTTCTAATGAGGCTCTCTTCATTCTTTTGAAACTAAACCTCCCTAGGTTTTATGTGCTGACTCCACAGAATAGTGTATGAAACCTATGATTATAGTGGTGTTTTCGTATGCAAATGTAAAAGAAACGTGTTTCCAAAGGTTACAATAACCCCAGTACTCAGGCTGCGGCAGAAGGAGTGCTAGTTTAAAATCAGTCTAGGCTATATAAAGAGACCCTTCCAAACAAATCAAAACCCAGGAACCCTGCTGCTTATATTCATAGAATCCTGCAGTGAGCCCCAATCTATTTCCGGTCTTAGCTATATGACTTACTTTGGTCAACATTAGCAAATGTATCATAACAGAGGATGGAACGTCAATATTCATGAGAGGCTATCCTTTTGATGATCCTGAAAACACGTGAATAATCCAGAAGCCCGAATGATGAGGGGCACATGGTCCAGCAGTCCGCTCATGTCAATCAAGTTCCAACTAGTCCCTAGAAATAAGATAATGTCACTGAATGCTATCAATGATCTAACACAAGATGTTCCCAGACACATTCAACCAAATATGCCAACTAGATGGATCCTGAGCAAAAGTGGTGCAATTGTCTAAGCAACCAACTTTGAGACTGTTGGCTACAGAGCAAAATCTAAGCAATATAATGAACATCTTGAACCAGGAACCTTAGACTTCATTTATTCAAATGTAAATCAATAAACTCAGTATGTGCATATTAGAGCACATGCAACTGAGTTGTGGTAAACATCTTCAAGGGTGAAAATAAGCCTCCAAAAGCCAGGTGGTACCATACAAAGCAGGCTGCATGACAGCAACAATATATGCATATATGTCATGAACAGAGAATGTTGGAGAAATTACATCAAAATGACTCAGAATCTCAAAAAATTTTAATTATATTAAAAATAAAAAACATATTTTTAAAAAGAATTTAAGGCATAATACAGAGTCTTAACAATAGTGGTGTAGTATTGCCCTGTATCATAGATTCCTGTATAAAATGAGGTAAATTTAAATTAATTTTATTAAAGACTAGTATAAATCACTGGTACAAATTTGAATTACAGACAGTTTAAATGGAGCACACGACAGCCTTTCAGTCAAAAATCAATGGCTGGCTAACAAAGTGTGGTCTCGCAGAAGTCTTGCTAAACCAGATACAATCAATAAGGAAAACAATTTGCCATTAGGCCATAAAGAATGTACCAGTGTGATACAAAGTGCAAAGCAAAGCCAGAAAGGAGACAAAAAAGACAGAGGTTTCAGCACTGGTCAGGGGGCTCTGCTAAACAGCAAGCCATGCATTTGGCAGAATAGAAAGAGTTTCCAGCTGTCAAAGGCTGGGCCTTCTTTGCTGATGACTCTGATTTCTGAGGCAGGCAATTCCCCATGCAAAGTCCAAGTCAGCAGTTCTAAGGGAGGCCAGTTGCTAATTGCTAATTCATCTCACCTAGATAAATTAGTCTGTCTGTGCCTGGAGGAAAATATGGGGGCTTTCAAGCTCAAATCAGAGTCCAGTGGCCAGATGTGCCAGTTCATATCAAGGTCTCTCTGGGAGTGTGCTGCAGTGTAGTGCCACCTGAGGCCACTTCATTGGGGACATAAAAAATGATGAGGGCCTGGATCTTCGGGGAAGGACACAGGACACAGTGAGGAGAGCAATAGATAACCACTCCTATTTGGAGAACACAAAAGAGCACAACTAACAATTATGCTGAGGCTATGGGTATGAACTGGGACTGCCCCAGGTTTGGCATCAAGAGCTCATAGATTTCTGGTACAGAGGTATGTACCAACAAATGTATAAGGAAAATGCTGCCGCGGAGTGCAATAGAAAGCAGACAAATGAAGTGGGCATACAGCAGAGTCCAGAAGAGAAAATAGGAAGGCATTCCAGAGCCACAGTCTGAGGAAGGGACAGAAACAGCAAGGAGTTGTTGATATCAAAGAAGTGCTATAGCCTCATATCACCAGAAAATCAACAGTTGCCTCAAGAAGAAAAAAATACATCCTAACTCTTGGAGATCTGCTGCTGCTGAGAGATAAAACTTCTTCTCAGGAAGTGGTGTTGAGAAAATGGACATGAGCAGTGTTCCTGTTAAAGGTGGCAAGGAGAGGACACCAAGGCTTTCATTATATTAGCCTTTCATTTTCCATAAGTGTTTAAGGGTCTTCCCTGCCAAACACTGCTCTAGGGCCTGTTTTCCAATGGGATACACACCATAAAAGCATAGGCACATATACTATAATCATGGTAAAAGGTATAATGAATATGAGAATAAGGCTTAGATGGAGTCTGTGGATGATGGCTGAAATGATAAATAATTGATAAGGAAATGAGGAGTTGACTTTTGGAGTTTTGAGGTAAACCCCAAAAATGAAGTTGGTCATACAAAGAAGAGAGGGAAGAGAAAATTACAAGTAGAAGAAATATCTGGAGCGGTGAGTGCTGCAGCAAGAATCATATCGCTGGAGCAAAGGGAGGGAAGGAGCCAGTGACAGAGGTAGCACTGGGGACGTGGGTGGAAATGCACACAATGTAAGAACGGCAAGTTTTCTATGCGAATGCCCTGGAGTAATTAAAGGTTCTCTGCAGAAAGCAGACACGATTCAATTTGCCTTTTTAAACAGTTCCTTGCTTGTTTCCCAGAGAATGTGTTTGGACTGAAAGGGTTGAGACTGGAAGACAGTCGGTTGATTGCTACAGCATTCCACCAGGGAGAGGGTTTGGATTCATACAGGAGAGAGGATGCTTTGTGTGGGCTCCTTTATTGTGGTTCAGCTATGCAGCTTGTGAGAAAGAAAAATAGAGGGGGTCACTTTTTCTTAGCCACGTGGGAGTATAGTACAATAATTGGAAACCTGGGGGTGGGGGCAGGTTTTCTTATGCCTCCTAAATATTAATCTCGTGTTGTTATTTATCCAAATATAGACATCAAACAAGTAGTCTGTTGATGGTGCTGAATTGCAAGGACAAAGCTGTGTTACAAATGCTTGGATTTCTGAGCAGAAATGTCATTTAAGCAAAGGACTAAATGCAATTAGTTGCAGAATGTAAATAAAGAAGACCCTCATGTGTGGAACTCCGCAACTTAGGGGCTGCACTGAAGGAGACAACACAAAGAACTAAGAGAGCATCCCATGTAGTAGGAAGAGAATGCGGTGCTCTAGAAGCCAAAGGGAACAAAGAGCACCTCTAGAAAGGGAGGGCCGTGAATGGCAGCTACAGGAAGCGCTCAGTTAGCAAAGGGTACAGAGGTACAAACTTCAGATTTCGCTGGGTTGCACCCTAGGGGCAGAAGGCCTGCTGGAGCGAGCTGAGCAGGTACAATGGGGGGCTGGATGTCAGACATTTTTTTTTGTGTTGTGATTCCGAGCTCCTGCCGTCGATTGGTTTGAGACGAATGTTCGGTTCAGAATTTGCTCCAGAACATTTATCTCCACATCTCTTTGGACAGCTTAGCAGAGCTGAGTCATCAGGTCCCGTCACCTCATCAGAAGCACAGGGTGGCACCAGCTGCTGAGCTCCACAAGGTCTCCCCCTACACCAAGGCCATTGATTTAGTTTATATTTAACTGACACACACTAATGGTACCTGTTTATGAGGTACCATCATTTCATAGATACATGTGTAATGAGCAAATCAAGGTAATTAGCATGCCCATCTCAAACATTTATCATTTTGTTGCACTGGGGAATTCTAACCCTTCCTACCACATATAGTAAATAGTTGGGGACTGCAGTCACCCATCTGTGTTGTGGGATGCCATAACCTATTCTTCCTATCTAACTGCTGTGGTTCCATCTTCAAATTTCATCTCCCTTCTCCCACCCTTCCTCATCTCCCACAGTCACTATTCTACTCTCTTATTATATCTGAAAAAAAAAAGACCTTCTAGAAAGGATCTACCATTTTAGATTGACACACACGATGGTCAGTTTTAACTGTCAACTTGACACAGTCTAGAGTCACCTGGGAAGAGAGTGTCAGGAGGAAAGGGATAGATTAAGTTAGCCTGTGGACATGCCTAAGAAGAGTTTCCTTATTGACTTAATTGAAATGGAAAGACACCCTCTCCAAATGATACCATTGCCTAGTTTGAGACATTTACCTATTTTTGCCCTTCTGGACTATGCTTTGGAATTTTAGTCAAGACTTCATTACTGGTATCAGTATCATGATATTCGACCGCTATTTACTTCCTCTAGTTTCACAGATTCACAATTACCTTTAAGTGATCACTCCGTTATGAAGTGACACTCATTTATAATGAAAGATGGGTGCTGACTTCTTCCCTTCAATATACAGACACCAGTTTTCTCATAACTATTTCTGGAGGGACCCATTCCTTTAATGTATGTTTCTGGTGCCTGTGTCAAAATATTTCTT
Source organism: Alexandromys fortis (assembly GCF_014885135.2). Taxonomy (NCBI): domain Eukaryota; kingdom Metazoa; phylum Chordata; class Mammalia; order Rodentia; family Cricetidae; genus Alexandromys; species Alexandromys fortis. Next base: position 4,391,198 of record NW_026067941.1, on the reverse strand, counting down.
TCTCCTATATTTTGTTCCACTAAAGATCATTTTTTAAATAGAAAGTGTTCATACCTACATTTTTATCTAGATAATATGGTGGCAAACTATGTCTCCATGGACAAAAGTCTAGCCTACAAACTGTTCTGTTAGAGAAAATATGATTGGTTGTTAAGTCTCACCCTTGGTGGACAGATTGGGCATGGCTGCTTTCATACTATAAAGGCAAACTTGAATTGCAACACAATCTGTATCCCTCAAAGCTAAAAATCTGACTCTCTAGCTCTTTTTAAGAAATACTGACAATTCTGATCTGGATAATGAGTTCCTAAAATACACTTTGTTTACAAACATAAATGTACAGTCTATAGATATAAATGTGTAGTCTTCTTAAACATGGGGAATACTCCAGGAACAAGGCCCACTCCACAGACCAGGTTGTGTTCACACTAGTTAGACTCAAGTCAAGTCAACAACTCTGACACTATTGTTCCTGGGGACGTGTATGTGTCCTTCTACATTTTTTCACATGCTTTACTCCTTGGTAAGTCCTATGTCATATTGATACTGATCTAATTACAGTGAGCTATGTCTAGGATACCTTTGCTCCTGAGAGGATAAATTTGGAATTGTTATTTCCCTCATTATATTGGAGCTTTAAAGAGAAAGAATATTAGAAGTGAACTGTGAAATATTGGAGAGTATGTTTTATATGCATAGAAATAAAAAGGTTTAGACAACTGTGGTGGTTTAAATGAGAATGACCCCCATAGGCTACCATATTTGGTCACTGGTTGGTAGAATTATTTGGGACCAATTAGGAAATATGGCCTCGATAGATGTGTATTATTGGGGTTGGACTGTAAGGTTTCAAAATTGCAGGCCAGGCCCACACCTTCTCTTTGTGTCTCCAAGTTTTACATCAGTATGTAAGCCCTATGTTACTGCTCCTGAGACATGCCTGCCTATCTGCTGCTGTGCTTCCTGCTGGGCTGGTCGGTCATTGACCAGTCCTCTGAAACTGTAAGCAAGATCCCAATTAAATGTTCTTTTTTACAAGTTGTCTTGTTTGTGGTGTCTCTTCACAGCAATGAAAGAGTAACTAAGACAACATCTATAGAGAAAGATAGGTTTTCTGCATCTAAACTTAAGTTCCCCAGACAGCATGGTTTTAGCTAGAATATTAGTTATGGCTGAGGGAAAGGGATATTTGACTGATACCCTGAGAAAGAGTAACCTACAGATTATGCTCTAAAACAGGATTCTCAACCCATGGTTCATGACCCCTTTGTGGGAGGGTTGCCTAAGACCATCAAAAAGCACAAATATTTACACTACAGTTTCTAACAGAAGCAAGATTACAGTTATGATGTAGCAAAAAAAAATAATTTTATGGTTGGGGGTCACCACAAAATGAGAAACTGTATTAAAGGGTTGCATCATCAGGAAAACTGAGAACTACCACTGTAGAACAATATGGTATTCCTAGCTTTGTATTCAAATTGCCACCCTCCTGTGTCCCCTCCTTGTAGTTAGAGGCTGCTCATTCGTTTCCTGGCACCCAAACCTGAAATAATCACACAGAAACTATATTAACTGCAATACTGTTTGGCCAACAGTGTAAGCAGCTCTTACATCTTGAATTAACCCATTTCTGTTATTTATATTTTTCCATGAGGCTCATGGTTTACCAGTAAGGTTCCCAGATGTCTGTCTCCTTCGGCAGCTACATGGTGTCTCGCTGACTCTGCCTTCTTTCTCTCAGCATTCGGGTTACTTTTCCTGCCTAGCCTTATTCTGGCCTGCCAGAGACCAAAGCAGCTTCTTTATTAACCAATGATAATAACACATATTCACAGCATACAGAGGGGAATCCCATATCACCCTCCTGACACAGAGTAAGTAATTCAACTGAAGTCAAATTACCATCCCCATTGTCAAAATATATATATATATATATATATATATATATATATATATACATATATATCTGATCAGAGGTAATTCTCACCACAAATCCCCTTTTCTCCCTTCTTCAAAGCTGGGTAAATAAGAATGCTGAAGTCCAGACATAAGCATAGCCTTACAGACCTGAAATAAAGAGAGCTGAGGACTCAAAGAAATCCCCACCAGACCTAAAAGAGTCATTAGAGCCCTGGAGAAGCAGCCTTGCTCCCTGCTGATGGAAACTCCCCAGGCTTCCAAGCACTCTGCAGGCATTCCAATTGGGTTAATTTATTGTTCTTGTTGGTGACACCTGATAAAAGACTCACCAGCTTTGCTTCCTCCAAAGCAAAGGTCTGTAAGACTTTGCCTAGCACTGGATGAAAAAGCCATGTTTTTTTTTTTTTTTTTAAAGTATTGACTTCAAGCTCCAACTAAGACAAACTCAACTGGTTCTACTACACACACACACACACACACACACACACACAACGACCTTACATCTCTGAAACAGAATTCTCCCAGAATGACGACATGGCAGCAAAGAGCTCTTATTTCCAGAGGCCAAGAGACAAAGTTACCTAAACTGTTCTTAGCAGCTTCTTTTCCTCCTTTTTCCCTCCTTCGTGATCAGAGCCTGTTTTCACTAGAAGCTCTGGTCCATCTGCCTGAGAAACAAAAGAAGAAAACCTGCCATGATGTCGTTTAGTTCGGAGAGACAGTTTCCTCCATCCACCCACCATAATTTAGATTGTCTTTCCATGTACTGTGAGGGGTTTCTGTGCGGTGGGACACATTCTCAGGTTTCAATCAGAAGTTATGGAATGCTCTAACAAAAAATTATAATGAGTAAGAAGATAATCTATTTTTCTAATTGAGGGAATTTTAGCATTAAATTAAGTGGTAGATGAAATAATCTCATTAAAATGGAGAAAATACCAATACAGCCACCATCACTTCTTACATTATGTTTATGTAACAGTAGATGAGGTATCCAGTAATTCAAAAAAAAAACTGTACTTGAATGTGTGAAAATTTGCATCTAGTTTAGCAGATACAATCTGGATTTGGAGAGAGAAATTTAGGTGAGCTTGAGTCTAGCACAGATCAATTTTACCTCAGAAATATTACTGGTGGTATAGAATTTATTATGAGGAAAGTGATCAAAGGGCGTACTTGTTCAAAAGAACTCGATCAAACAAAAATGGAAGCAGAATAGAGTTACAACTTCAGGAACTTGGAACAGAATGTAAATCTGAAACTATGTCAATGCTTAGAAATCATTGCATGGGGGAAAAAGAGAACTGCAGGCAGGATATCATAGCTGCAATGTTTTACAAGAGAAAACATGGAAAATGCTCTTCAATGACTGTGAAGCTGGACTTGAATCAGGATAAAGATACAGAGATCTGGAGCAAACCTGCTTCCTCATGGCAGCCAGGAAACAGGCACACACACACACACACACACACACACACAGGAGGGAAAGGGAGAAGAAGGGAGGGGGCAGAGAGAAAGAGGGAGGGAGAGAGGGAGAGAGGGGGAGAGAGAGAGAGAGAGAGAGAGAGAGAGAGAGAGAGAGAGAGAGAGAGAGAGAGAGAGAGAGAGAGAGAGACAGACAGACTAGGGACATAGGGACAGCGACAGTCTGGAAATTTCCATTCCCTGCCCATTGAAGCCATCAAACTACTTATCTATAAAAGTACATTTGTAAAAGTGTTTATGATATAATACTACAAGCTTGTCCCCAGGCTTTCAGCAAATGATCTTTTGGGAGTAAATGACAGTAGACTCTAGCCTCCAGTTTCCAAGTTTCCATGAAGTAATTTCTACTCCAAGAAAGATGTTCTGTGACTCCTACGCCTTTCTCACATTTATTTACTACCTTACATAGGAAGAGTAGCAAACTAAACACTGGCATAAACAGAAAGAATCTTGTATCAATCAATTGGTACTTTCTCATTAGGATAAGATAATAGAATAGAAGTTGGTGACACTCGTTACCTGTATCATTCTTCTGGATGAGACAGTGAATTCCTTTCCCAAGGGTGGGTAATTTTCAAAAAGGACAGGAGTTCTATTTAGAACCAGTAAAATATTTTTGTCAATAATAACTCTGCCTTATTGACATCTGTCCCTGCACGGTTTGCCAAGATGCATCTCTATTAAGCTGATATTAAAAAGTACTCTTGTCAGCCGGGCGGTGGTGGCACACACCTTTAATCCCAGCACTTGGGAGGCAGAGGCAGGCAGATCTCTGTGAGTTCAAGACCAGCCTGGTCTACAAGAGCTAGTTCCAGGACAGGCTCCACAACCACGGAGAAACCCTGTCTCGAAAAACAAAAAAAATAAACAAACAAACAAACAAATAAATAAATAAATAAATAAAAGTACTCTTGTCATTACAAATCTAGTCCCCTGCTCCAGTTCAAAGATGGTAAAAATAAACTAAAAAATGAAGTATCGGGGCCGTGCATCATCTTTCTATTGCTCACATAGATACCTAAACTTCTAATAATGACTCTATAGGTTATATTCATTTTATAACTCTTGATAATCCAAACAGTTCTGTTGCATTAGGAGCGGTGGGGCTGCGTCCCCGGCACCCGGCCGCCCGCATGGCTAGCTTATGCCTGAAATAATTACACGGAAACTGTATTCTTTCAAACACTGCCTGGCCCGGCTAGTTCCAGCCTCTTATTGGCTAGCTATTACATATTGTTCTAACCCATTTCTAATATTCTGTGTAGCCCACGAGCTGGCTTACCAGGGAGGATCTTAACCTGCGTCTGTCTGGAGCGGGAGAATCATGGCGACTCCTCTACTAAGATTCTTTTTCCCAGCATTCTCTTCTGTCTACTCCGCCTACCTAATTTTCTGTCC
>NW_026067941.1:4332046-4385298 GCF_014885135.2 Alexandromys fortis | reverse complement strand
GGGGGGTGGTGGCGGCGGGGGGGGCTGCTGCTCTGGCTTGTATTTCTAGTTCAGATCTGCGAATAATGCCTGGCCCGAGCTTCAGCCAGTAACTTCGCAGATCCTGGCTGCCTGCAAGCTCTGGGTTCCTGGATAGTCTGTCCAATTCAAACTTCTGCATGCAGATGTGCTTCTCTTAAGTAATTAACTAAATTTTTTAGTATTTCCATGTCTTGGGTGATTAAGGTACTGATCTAGAACCTGCCTTATTGCCACAACTGCAACACCTGCTGGTCAATAAAGATTATTATACCTATGACAACTTTCTGAAAATTATAACACAGGTAAGTTAATTGATTAATAAATAAATAAATTTGAAAATTGTAAACCAAGCCCAAGATAACTGCAAACAATATCACCATCTAGGAATTTAACAACCTTTTTGGTTCTACTATGGATGGAATTCTGCAAGAGCTATATGAGCTACCTTGTACATATATTTTTGTGATCATGGCAGCTATTAGCTTTGTTCTTCATATTATATCCTTAAAGAAATGGTTTGATAACAGAGTCAATAATGAGAAACTTTTAGGAAGGATACAGTCTTTAGTTGAAAGGATTCATACTATTGAAAATGATAACCTTAATTTGGCAGGCAAAATTCAATCCATGTCAATGGGTTAAAAAACCTTACAAGGGGTTACTAACAGATTAACTGAAAGGATTCACACTGTAGAGATTGACTATCAAAATCTGTTTAAAAAGTTATGATAATCTAGCAAGAGAACATCCCTCCAGAAAGGCAATCTACACACCATCCAAATAATATCTAAGGATGAGAAGATATCATTAATGGAAGAATTTAAAACTTTAGAATCACATGTGCAGAATGAGAACCAGAAATTAATTAATTTGATGACATCATTAGAAATATTCACAGGTCAAGAGATTCAGGCTTTTCAAAAGACAGTGATAAAAAGATTTGAATCAATTTAGGAACTTGTCAGAGCTGATAAGTAAGGAGAGGAGGTAAGGCAAAGGATTTATCATCGCCAGTACTTCTCAGAATCAAAGATGACTTACCAAGAATTTTAGCCACTTATCCTCTTATTCCCTCTAAAAAGCCAACAAATACTCATACCCAAACAGATACAAAGAATGTAAATAGAAGCCTATAGGTATGAAAGTTTTATTTTAGTTTTAAAATAAACTAAGCAAATAGTAGTATCTATGGCATGCAGTCATCATGTGTTAGGGAGATGGTAAAAACACTGACTTCAAGAAATAGGGTTACTCCACATGCTTGGCTTCAATTCATCTCAGTGGTTCCAGAAAATGTGCCACAGCTACAGGAAAGTATTGGGAAAAGAAGGCTAAAGCCCTAGAACAGTAAGGTAGAATCAAAAGATTTAAGGCTTTCCAATATCAAATAAGGGGCATTATGCTGATCCACAAAGTCAAGTGATTTACAAGGAATACATTTTTACCCAATGCCATACATCAGCCTTGAATGTATAGGACAGGATTCAAGAACAGAGAATAAGAATTGAATCATACACTAATGTTATACAAGGCCCAAGAGAACACTTTAGTGACGTTTTACACTAAAGCTGTACAAATAGGAGTAACAAATCCAGAAGCTACACAAGTACTTATTGAATCTCTGGCCTTTGAAAATGCCAACTTAGAATGCAAAAAGATAATGGGGCCTTTAAAGGTCAGATCAGCACCAATAGATGAATGGATCCTGCACATAGTCAATATTGAATCATTTGACTATAACACTGAGGGCTGTGTATGAGAAGCAATTTCCAAAGGTATAAAGAGTCATAAAAATGCCAAACTGTAGTAGAATAGAACATCTGAGAAGGGACTATAGGAAAGGCATTCCTGGATATAATGTTTCCTCTAGGAATGACAAAAATAGAAGGTCTGAATCTTCTGGATTATGTAGAAGATGCAGCAAAGGTCAACACTGAACCAATGAATGCTGATCAACAAGAGACAAACAATGCAGCCCATTACCATAAGGAAACTACTTGTGGGGCTTCTCACAGGCCCCCAGGTCAAATGTGATCCAGTCATTCCCAGTCACTGTGGAGGACACACTTCCCCAGGAAAATTTAAAAAATCTAGTGCTGTTGTAGATAAAAACCATACTTCTCTTGATGATAGAATAATCAGGAAGGATGAAACAAAAATTCTATTAGAGTATATTTGGCAGACTTCTATAAATGATCAAAGACCAAAACTGAGAGTACAAATATCACAGTGAATTTGGGGGTCATGACCTGCTGTAGCAATAGATTACCCAGATAAACATTCCTGAAGTCTCAGAAATGGAACATAAACCAACTCATGTTTCTGGGAAGGATATTATAAGGTACTATTAAAAATAGTCATCAAACATCTAGGCTGTACAAAAACATAAAACAACTAACAATCTTTCAAAGGTACCAGTAGCCCTACCTTTAAAATTGTTAACTAAGAACCTATAAGGATTAAACAAAGGCCTTTAACAGAAGAAAACCTGCAGGGTTTAGAACAGCTAGTATAGGAGCAACTAGGTGCTTGGCATAATGAAGAATCAACCATCCCTTGGAATTCCCCTGTATTTATTGTTTAAAAGAAATCTGGAAATTGGAGAATGATGATAGATCTAAGAGATATTATAAGGTGATTCAACTAATGTGACCTCTACAATCTGGAATTCCTTTGCCTTTCTTATTGCCTAAAGGATGGCCTCTTATACTTATTGATTTAAAAGACTGTTTCTTCACTATACGTTTACAAGAAAAAGTTGAAACAAAGAGAAAAATTTACCTTCATAGTGCCTACTTATAATAATTCTCAGCATACTAAGAGATATCAATGGAGGATCCTCCCACAGGGAATGGTAAATAACCCCAGTCTGTGCCTATATTTTGTAAGTCAGTCATTGGAAATAAAATGTAGGTAATTTCCTAAATCGATAGTTTACCATTATATGAATGATATTTTGCTATCTGATTCAAATGTACATACTTTAGAAAGAATGTCTGAAGAAGTAAATAAAGTTTTTCCTAGTTGAGGATTTTAAATTGCTCCTGACAAAAATACAAAGAGGAGATTCTATCAATTATCTATGCTATAAAATAGGTTTACAGAAAATTAGAACACCAAAAACACAAACTAGGAGAGATGAGTTACAGACTCTTAATGACTTTCAAAGATTACTAGGGAACAGTTCCAATCTATATTCCAATTCTGGGATAAAACCTTATCTAATAATTCATTTAAACAAAACCTTAGATGATGGCAAAGACTTAAATAGTTCCAGGGAATTAATAGCTGAAGCTGAGAAAAAAATGACTTTGATTGAAAAGAAATTACAGAAGGTACAAGGGGATCATTTTGATCTGAATCTTAACTGCATTTTGGTCATATTACCCTCCAAATATTGCCCTACATGAATTTTAATGCAGAAGGATGATATTATCTTAGAATGGATCTTTTTACCACATAAACTGAGTAAAAACTTAAAATCTTATGTGGAAAAGGTCTCTGAATTAATTATAAAAAGAAAATTGAGACTTCATCAATTAGCAGGAAAAGAGTCAGCAGAGATTATAGTACCTTTAATTAATGATGAAATTAAAAAATTATGGGATGACAATGAACTATGGCAAAGAGTTTGTACTAATCTTTTGAGAGAGATTAATAGCCACTATCCCAAAAGCAATAGAATTAATCTTATAAAGAGAACAAATGGAATCCTTCCCCACATTGTACACGACACACCAATAACTGGAACCCCTACATTTTATACTAATGCAAATAAATGAGGAATGGCATTACAAATCAGAAGATTTAAGTAAAGTGGAACAAAGTCCTTATGATGCTGTCCAAAAATCAGAATTATATGCTATTATCATGGTACTAAGGGATTTTATAGAACCTGTCAGTTCTGTAAAATTGACAATATGCAAAAAGAGTTGTTTTACATATTAAAACTGTTGAATTTATGCCAGATGTATTTATTCAGGTTCAAGATGTAATCAGGAATGGGCTTTGTCCCATATACATAACATACATCCAATCTTATGTTGGTCTGCCAGGTCCTCTAGCACAAAGTACTGCATAAATTGATTGATTATTGCTTGGAAATGTGTTGAGGCTTCAGAATTTCATTAAAAAATTATGTCAATAGCAAAGGTTTAAAAGGGGAGTTTTCTATTATATGACAACAAACTAAGGAGATTATAAGGAGATGTCCTACTTGTTCTCTATTTATCCAAACACCAATATTTACTGAATGCAACCCAAAAGGTACTCAAAGGAATGAAGTCTGGCAGGTGGATGTGTTCTACTTTGTAGAATTTGGAAAAAATAAAATATGTACACCATACTATTGACACCTATTCAGGTTTTCAAAGGGAAATTTTGAGTTTGGAAAAAGCTGATTCAGTAATCACACATTTACCAGAAATTATGGTCATCATTTGTATACCTGCAGAAAGATAGACAGACAATGGTCCAACATTGTAGTAAGGAGGTCACTTGTTGGTTCCTGGCCACTTAATCCTGAAATAATCACACAGAAACTGTATTAATTAAATCACTGCTTGGCCCATTAGCTCTAGCTTCTTATTGGCTAACTCTTACATATTAATTTAACCCATCTCCATTAATCTGTGCATCATCATGAGGTCATAGCCTACCAGCAAAGTTTCAGCATGTCTGTCTCCGGTGGCAGCTCCATGGCTTCTCCATGACTCCGCCTCCTGTCTCCCAGCATTCAGCTTAGCTTTCCCCACCTAGCTCTATTCCCCTATAGCTCTGCTTTAGGTCCAAAGCAGTTCTTTATTTATCAATGATAATTATATCATACAGATGGGACTCTCATATCACAGCATATGTCTCTTAAAAAATGAAACAGTTTTTTGCTTATTATAATATAAAGTATATTACAGATACACCACACAATCCTACAGGTCAGGCAGTTATAGAAAGATCAAACTGAACTATAAAGGATATGTTGAATAAACAGAAAGGGATGAAAAATATCTTCAGAAAAAGATTGCATAATGTTTTATTAACTTTGAATTTTCTTAATGCTAATAAGAAAGGAACAACAGCTGCAGAGAGAGATTATATAATAGAAAAAAAACTACTGAATTAAATCAGATGGTGTATTTCAATGATGTTTTGATCTCAGAATGAAAACCAGAAGATGTGCTAAGTTGGGGGTTTTGCTCTTGTTTCTACAGGAGAAGAAAGGCTATGGATACCATAAAATTAATATTCATTTCGAAAACAAGAAACCTATTGATAAAGAGAAATGACAGCTCATCTACAGAGGTGACAATTCTACAGATGGTAAGGAAACCTCATAAGGGTTGAGGCAGGGTTCTGATCTTATCTTTGCAGGAAAATACTCATCTTCAAAAAGGTGAGAGACATTAGACATCTAGATGCCAAAAGAAGAAAAGATAGATATCCAGAAAGAATTGCTAAGCAAAGAGAAATCTGACTTATGACACCAATATCCTCTGCAGGGTAAGATATCAATACCTAACATACATATAATAGTAGTCATCATTTATTAAAATTAAAAGCTGGCTTTGTGTTTGGACAGTGCTATCCTTCTCTAAATCAAAGCAGGTTGTTAAAAGAAAACTTCAGAGTTTCTGTCTCAAATCAGGAGCCACTGGGTATGAGACAGAAGAAAGATAAAATTTAGGGAGTGTAATAATCAAAATCTTGCTTTCAAAAATTTTTACTTCTGCCCATACCTATTTTTGTCTCTATGGTACTTTTTGTGAATATATGTCTATATGAATAATGTTTAAGTTTTCCACAATGAACAATAAATTTTCCTGCACAATCTTTGAAGTTTCCAGGAAAAAGATGGGGCTCCACAACAATGATTCCACCTGGTTGATATCATGCCATTATGCTGATAGCACCACTGTAAGATCTGTTTTGGATTACAAATGGCTCAAGATGATTCTATCTTGACAAGTTGACATGGTGCACCTTCTTACAATGTTCTGACCAGAACTTCACATAAGAGCTTCAGTAAAACACTACTGACTACTCACAGACTATCTGCTATTATACCAGTAATCTTGAAACTTAACCATTGTTTTAGTTTTTACAGGATCCCATAGAAATAACATCACCCCCATGAAAGCTGGGAGTAATTCTGACACCCCTCTTCCAGAAAAGTTTGCACTCAGGGTTAGGGACATCTATTAGGGATTGGGTATATCTATACAGGATTGGGGTTGGAAATGAATGAAGTAGGCTCAGGGATCGCTCTTGAGAAAGGGGGATGGATGGATGGAATGGGATAATAGGTAGATTAGTGTGAACTTACACTAATAATAATAGTGAATAATAGTGAGAATTCTTGTGAGCTATTATTTATAGACAATTTTCATTGGTATAGATTCTTGTATATTGATGCATGCAAATTCAAATTATATTTGTTTTTTTTTTTTGTTTTTTGGGGGGTTTTTTGGNTTTTATTTTTTTTGGTTTTTCAAGACAGGGTTTCTCTGTGGTTTTGGAGCCAGTCCTGGAACTAGCTCTTGTAGACCAGGCTGGCCTTGAACTCACAGAGATCCGCCTGCCTCTGCCTCCCCCGAGTGCTGGGATTAAAGGCGTGCGCCACCACCGCCCGGCTCAAATTATATTTGTTATATTGAATATGCTCCTATTTCTGTTTATAATATTTGTGCAGCCATGCAAAGTTATTTCATCATATTTTATGAATGCATGTTTCTACCTCTGCTTAAGATATTTTGTATGTTGATGCAATTTTAGAATATATTTACCATATTGCACTATACATTTCTACCTCTGATCAAGATACTTTTATATTCTTCATATTTTAAAGTCATTGTCCTCATTTGCTTCCACTTTTAAGATTGTTTAATTTTTTAATATGAAGCCTTAATCTTTAAGCTATATAGGTATTAAGAATTACATGTCAATAGCCATCCATGTTTGTCATAGTTATAGTTAGACTAATTAGATGCATAGAGATTATATTCTGCATAAATAGAAAATCTTCAATTACTCCAAAGAACTATAGATTATGGCATTTAAATGACTTAGGATTCTGTTGATGTGAGACATGATTGTTCCTGTTAGCACTTATCTATTCCCGAGAGAATGATGGGCATGAAAGACAGTCCACTTAGAACTGGTTTTCTTCTTGGCAAAACTGGTTTTTGGTCAAAGAACTGCTCCTGTCTTGACCACTGACAAAATGTATGACGTCCAGACTGGTAAAGCAGGATACAAGCATAAAGACTGCCAAACCTTGCCAAGATAAGATGGTTTTCCAAATTTTCCTGCATCTGAAAATGGTCTAGCAGATGCTCTAGGCCTTAGCCAAAGTTGGTTGCCCCAACGTTGCAAATGAAACTTTGCTTGATTGTCCAGGTAGCCAGCCAGTTGCCTCTGTCATTTTTTTATAACTTTTAGAAGTTTCTTGATTGTGCTTCCTGTTTAGTCAGGTAATATTATTTCCCTTTCAGGTCTTTGATGGAGTTGAAGACTAGATAATCATAGTTATTTTCCTCTTATGACTTAGCAAAGCCATTTTTAATATGACTTAGACTCCTTAGGATAGAATAACTATTGAAACATTTAGCATATGTTTATTGTTTGACATTTCTCATGCTTGTTGTAATTTTAATTTCTATATATGGTTTGCCTCTTCTTTTTCCTAGACAATACTAGATATTTGTTCTTGTTGTATATAGTTTTGTATTAGGCTTAGAACTCTCTTATTTAGACAAAAGGGAGAGGTATCATGGGAATTCCTTCAGCCAATAGCCCATAAGATACCAGCCTACTCTGAGCATGGTCTCATGCAGACAAAAAGCATGTGTGGGCCTCTTGGCTTCTGGATTTGCTTCTAGTTCCCAGCATATGCAGAGGAGTGATGATCACTACTCTTTCTGTGAGTTTATCCCCAGATAAATAAACCTTATTATACTCCATTCCTGGTTATTGTGGAGATCTTTTGTATGCCAAAAACATCCAGAACCAACTTTGTATCACTTCTGTGTTTTCAGTCCCTCTTCTTCCATATCTTTCAAATATAAATCCTTGGTTGTGCTTCCATCAAGTCTGTAACAGCCTTCTAATTTTTTTGTGTAGGGGCAAGACTTCAATTCTATATTTAAAAATTGACAGGATAGTTGGTAAGCTTCTTATTGGCTAACTCTAATATTAATTTAGCCCATTTCTATTAATCTGTGTATTGCCATGTGGCAGTGGCTTACCACATAAAATTCCCAACATCTGTTTTTGGAGGTGGATTCATGGCTTCTCCCTCCACCTTTTCTTCTCAGTATTCTGTTTAGTTTTTCCCACCTAGATCTGTTCCCCTAGTGCTATAGGCCCAAAGCAGTTCCTTTATTAATGAATGAAAGCAACACAGACAGAAGGACCTCCTACATCAGAAAGATAGTAAATAATATGCATATATATGTGTATGCATATATGTGTATATATCACATATATGTAATCCTTAGAAGGTGGAAAGAGAGAATCTACTCCACAAAGATTTTCTGACATCTACAAACCACTATAACACCTCTTCCCAAACACATCATGCACACACACGTGCACACACAATAATGCATACGTAATTTTTTAAAAAATAATTCAGTAGCCAAATAAAAAAGGCCAATACTACATACAACAGAATTTCACAGCTACTCTTGCTAGCACTAACAGACACTGCAAATCACCAAGAATAGCGTACAGCACATACTGCTTCCAAAATCTATCTGACTTTGGGATACTTATCTTAAAGTATCTCACGAGACTACTTTCCCTTGCAAGACACTCTGGGGAAAACTCATACAGAACAGGCCCATATTTCTGGTAGAAAACCTTATGCAATTAAAGCTCTCCTCTGGTGGAGCGGATGAGCACACTGTCTTGTTATTTCTCTCTCATGGCTTATCCTCCCTTTCTGCTCAGCCTGGGTTTCCTCTTCCCCTCTCCATTTCATTTGCCTGAGGTGAAGTCACCATCATCCTTCATTATTTACATGTTGATCAAAACACGCGAGGAGCAGAGTGAAAGAGCGATTAGGCACCTGGAGATTTAAAAGGCAATTGCTTTCGAGAGAACGCGAGCCAGCACCCAGGGCTTTCTTTAATGATTAAAGTCTTCTTGAAGCCCTAAATCAAAGGTGCAGCCTATCTGAGCGCTAGGAAATCTATAAGGAGAAGAAAATGCCACTGGTGAGAGCCGTTGTAATACAGTCCTGGGCACTTTTGACAGCCTCTGCTACCGGAGCACATGCAGGAAGCTGGAAGAGGTGCAGAACATTCTCCTGCCCAGCGAGAGATACAAGGAAGAAATAGAACACTATTGGCAAAGTCAAAGCAGACGGAATGGATACTTCCACACTGCAGTCGGATATCTTCAGCTCTCCGCAGGGACTGGGTGGAAACTATAGCTTTCATTTGCTCCTTTCAGAACTCGATTAATTTTTTTTCTGCTTGACTGAGTAGGGACTATGCATGGACAAATCCATTTTTTAAACTTCCATCAAATCCGGAACAGGCACGAGTAATGTCCAAAAGGTAGCAGCCATGAGGGGCACATGTCCTTGGAAAACTAGAAATGTTTCACTAATCTGGGACTTAAAAAGTCTCATACCGGTTTGTCCACAAAGAGGCCGACATCATTGACTGCGCAGGCTCGGCTGGTAAATACAGGTTCTGTTCTGTGGTTTTTCCACATATTACTTCCACTTTGAAGTAGTTGATGTAAAAAGTAGGGGGTGGAATAGAGAGGAACAGAGTGATGTGTCTGTCCTTAAAGCTTTACCCTGCACAAATCAGTCCTTTGGGAAGCTCCCGGAAGCCACACAATACTGGAGTCAGGTGGAAAATAAAATCAACCGTCATGCTGACCAAAGGGTTTACACAGATCTGACATTTATCCTTTTCTTTTTAAAACTTGAAAATTATTTTCAGACTACAACAGAATCATATTCTTGTGAATGTAACCTGACCAAACAATGAGGTTAAATAACAAGAAATTTTCTTGTTCTACTATGTGTCTATTAACTGTCCTAGACTTTATTTCCATCTAAATTTCCAAGATAGCTAAGTTGGATGTTGTTAAAATATTATCAAAAGGAACTTTTCTTTTGTATGTTGTCCTAAATTTTATTGCACTAAATCGTATAGCACAATTGCCTCTGTGTATCAATAATCATATCATTTTAAATAACAATAGTTTATAAGATCTATTACTTTTGACTTGCCTAAGTTCATTGCTGTGTATCTAATTTATCATTGTTACAACCACTGTGTTATAAAAATACTTGTTTACATACCTTTGCATATTTTTTTCCTTTAGGAAAGAAATTTGTAAACAGAGACTGGTCTTTCATTCCCAGCTGCTCAGACCCAAATAATCACACAGAAACTATATTAATTACAATACTGCTTGGCTAATAGCTTAGGCATATTCCTGGCTAACTCTTATATCCTAAATTAACCCATTTCTATTAACTTGTGTATTGTCATGCTGTAGCCTACTGGTAAGGTTCCCAGCGTTCCAGCATCTTTCTTTTTTGGCAGCTGCACGGCATCTTCTTAACTAGATCTCTGTTCCTGTCTGGGTTTGCTCTGCTAAAACCATTGGCCAAAACAGCTTCATTCATTAATCAATGCTAAAAAAAAAAAAAAAAAAAAAACATATTCACAGCATACAGAAGGACATCCCACATCAGAAATTTAAAGAAGAAACTGCTGCATACATACTTGAAACTTTTATGCATGCCAGACTGCAAACTAGAGAGAAGAAAATTAAATCCCTTCCACTCTCATCAGCCATGTATACGAGTGAGGACTTAACCCTATCTTCTCCTTTGTTTGTCCTTGAATGTATCCCAAGGCTCAAGTGTAGAAGTCTTGCTTCAGCCTCTGGGACTGTTGGAAGTTAGTAGAACCTTCAGGACACTGGAGCCTGATAGGAAGGCTAGGTAGTGGTGGGTGTGTCCTTGAAAGGAATTGAGTGATGCAGCCACAGCCTGTCTCTTATCATAAGGTGAAAAGCCTCCTCCACTACCCACTCCCACTATGATGTGCTTCCTACCCACAGGGCAAGAAGCAATAAAGAGAACAAATAAAGCTGAAACACTGGCTTGCATCACATGATCAAAACAGTGATCACTTAGTATATATCAGATGTTAGAAAAGGCCGACAAAGAAAGGACATTGAACATTTCACGGTCTACCTAGGGTTATAAAATATATGACATATTTTTATAAGCTATGTATTACAAAGTTAAAAAAATTGAAATATGAGTTAATAAAAGTGAGTACTGAAGAGATGTAACCAGAGCTGCAACTGATAAGTAAGGGAGATAGTTTAGAAATCCAGGAACATTTCTAAATGGAAATCAAAATGTAGGTGTGTAAATGTGTGTCTTCACCGTATGGGGAAGCAAGATAAGGCTTTTTCATTACTCAATATTAGTTAAATTTTTTTGATATATCAGGGTCAGGGAGAGATGGCTCAGCAGGCAAAGTGCTTGCTTTCATGCCTGACAATCTGAGTTCAATCCCCTCACCTAGAGGTGGAAAGAGAATATCAAGTCTCAGTGCTGATCCTCTGACCTCTGCACAAGCATTGTGGAATGCACACACACACACACACACACACACACACACACACACACACACTGGAATGCTCTAGGACCAGCAAAAGTTTCCTCTTAAAAATGAGTTGTTGGTATACCAATGGGGTGAAGCTGAAAAAGGGGGAAGTAAAATCGGAGCTCCTACCATCAGGGAGCTGGAAACCTAGCTAGAGAGAAATGAATGCAAACCCCATGTTAACATCTTCACCAGAACTGCCCCTCACAAGGACATGAGGGGTTCTTAGCCCATAATGGTGTAAGGGAGGGAGGTTATGAATGGCCAGCAAAGACAATCTCTGAGATCAGTGGTGGAGACCATATATAGTGGCCAGAAAGTGGACAAGGTCATTCTTACAAGGGGGGAATGTGTGACGGCAGTTAAGATGAAGAAGAAACAGTCCCCATGAAAGTGGGAGAGGGAGTATAGCCGAGGCAGGGACCCGGAAAAGATGCAGGATGTAAGCTGGAACACTGAAGCAGCCTCTTGGGAAGGGTACTTCTCTTTGGCTTTCGTCTGAACCCTTCAGCCTCCAGGCTTCAGGAAAGGAATAAAAGGAGAGCAGAGATTCAGTCATCTCTAATCTATAATGAACTCATCTCAGAACTTCAGACAAATGGAGAAGACCAAGAGGCTACGAACCTGCCTAACAAGACCTGAAGCTTCTGCCTGAATCAAGGGACTGTGGCGAAAAGATGAAAGATTGAGATTTAGCCTTCAGTATGGCTGGCTGCAGTTCTCGGTGCCCAGGGCAAAAAGATAGCAACAGAGTGCATGAGTTATGGGGGAAATCCTGGCTGCTGCGTCTAGATAAACCAGAAAAGGTGGACAGAAATCAGCACACACAGGGTGGGTGTCGTTTATTGTTTGGTCATTTCCTTCCCTCTGTAGTCACATCTGTTTTCCTCTCGTGAGTGATTCATAGCATGTTTATCTGATCAAAATTGACTTTCATTGAATAAAAACTGAATGCAAGATGGATAACAAAAGCCATCATACTTTGTTTCATCTATCATCATGTACTCCCCATTGCAACAAACACTTGGAGATATGAAAAACAACCGGCCTCTAGACTGAAGATATGAACCAGCCACGTCCCGTGATGCCCGTTCTTCACATACCTCGGTTGGTGGGTTCCTGGCAGAAGCACTAATGCTTATGTAAGGAATTTCTAGTCATTAAATTATGGAGCTGAGATGGCTCAGCTGCTAAGAGCACTTCCTGCTCTTGCAAAGAACCGGAGTTCAGTTCCCAGGACCATGTAGGGGGATTCACAACCACCTGGAACTCCAGCTCCAATGGGACCTGATACCCTCTTCTCGCCTCCAAAGGTAAATACACACATAAGTGTACATACACGCAATATATAAATCGTGTTTTTCTTTTATTATTCGGTATGTACCCAGATATTAGCAGATTAGAGGATGATGAAGCTGGACCTCTTCCTCACATCCAACAACTTGTAAAAACACAGACAGACGCTACAGGGCCATAATTACCTGTCAAAGGAATGGGACCTCAGGTCCCCACAGAACATGGGACATCCTGAACTGCCAGAAGAAGGTCATTAATTGGTAATTACAGAAACCTGGCTCCAAGAGTCTTAGACTTTCTGAGATTATTTTCTCAAAGAAGTCTTTCTGATAAGAAACAAAACCATGACATTGTCCCCTCTTTAAGAGTCTATTCAGATGGACATGCCAGTCACATGGAGAGAAGATGCTCCTATGGGCAAGGCTAAAATACAGATGGGCTAATAGTCCCTTTGCAAGTCACCAGGCTCACCCTTGAGGATGTGCCATTCTCCTCTCTAATAAACCATCCCTGCCTTCTCTAGCATCCATGTGTCTCATCTGAACTCTGTGGATAGAGAAACAAGGGCTAAGAAGTTAAAGGGAACCCAGAGTATGGTTCCAGCAACACCAAGAAATCTAACTTTGATGATCAAGTTTGACAGTGGATAACTAAGAATTTACAGATTTATTTCACCATGAGAGCATTTTTTGGCAAAACACTATTAAAATATAATTTTAGAAATAGCTATTTTTTGTAAAGAAATAAACACCAGGAAACAATTACGTATATTTACCATTTCATGCTTACCAGCAATCATGGTTGAAGGAAGCCTCAGGATTGGATTTTCTTTAATCCCCACACTTAGGTGTGATTATTTCTAGATAAATGGTAAGCAAAAAAACCAGCATGAAGGTCCCCCCTGTTTCAGAGACTCCCTCCACATTTGAACACAATGAGAAGTCTGCCACCCCATAATTCTGCCTTTGGCTCAGCCAATTATGCTGCAACCAGCTCCCTCCCCAGGACAGCAAATAATACTTCTCAGAGCAAATGTCTTAATAATTTACAGTTTCCTCTCATTTTTCTCACGACCTGGGAAACAGGTTCATGATGCATGTAATAACTTGTGCAAGTCACTTAATAAACATTCAATAAATTCTCTTGAGCAATGCATGACAATAAAACAGAATTCCCTCTTAAAATAGCTAGACCAGAATAGAGATATATTCCCACAATGCTGAGGCTTTGGATCCTAGGGCAAATTTGCCTCTTTGATGCTGAGTTTTGTGGGTAGAGATGTTTGGCTTCTCTAATTATCTAGACCATTGGAAGAGTCAAAGTTACATGCAGAATCTGCCTGACAGTTGAGGGTCTCAGCAACAGTACGTTGATTGATTTATTGGTTTCTTGGGGAAGGATCTTATCTTGTTCATGGTCTCAGAGAGTTACTGTGGTATCAACTTAATTCATAAGTGTCTGTTTTCCAGGCAACTTATGCTATTCATTGGAGCGCCCTTCAGCTGCTACCATTCCCCTTTGAAAATGGGCTCCCACTCTATACCTTGTCACAAAGGAATTTTCTAAATGGCTGTTGCTGGTTCCTACTCAAAATTAGCTAACAAATGAAATTTTCCATGGTTTCATTTGAGTAAACATTCTTTTTTTAACCTAACTCAGAGTGCATGTGTGGTTTGTCTGAGCGACCGGAACTCTAATCACACGCTTCTCCCTCTGTTCACTGTCTCACACCCCAGCCATGCTAACCCTTATGGCCCTCAAATTCTCCTGCCCACTTAGATGGATGGTCACAGTTTCTGCCAAGAAGGTCTATCTAGTCCTCCAGGTATTAAATTCAACTTCACTATTCCACTTCTCAATGGTCTCTTCTCTATGTCCCTTGATAATGCAGCAGGAGAGTGAAGTCAAGAATGGGAGAAAAGAAGCCAGCCTAGAATCCCCTCTGTGCCAAGGATTGTGCAATAAAAATGTGTTCAGTACGAATGACCCCATCTGCCTGCCCAGCATATGCATCATTGAGCCTTCGACCTTCCCCCTACTCTGACCTATGTGGACCCTCCCATTGCTCTTTTAATATACTCTTCATTCTGTTATTATTTATTCTCTCTGTCCAGACTATTGTTTAGAGACAAGAGAACCAAGAAATCCCTGGGGGTGGCCCCTGGTCTTCAATATCTACTTACAAAAATATCATCCTTAGTAACACTCAGCACTATGTGAAATTACTGTCTGAAGAGTAGCTCCTGGGCTCTGAGACCTTCTTTGTGCGCTTTTTTTAACATTATACTAGACTTTACAATACTATTTTGATTCTGAAAATACACACTAGCATGCGAGGTGAGTTAGGAATAGGGTGGATGCCTGTACCCAGTAACAAGAGGACAGAGTAGGAGAAGAATGAGCGTTAAGTACCAAGTTTTGAGCAACCCCTGCCTATACAGGGAGGCTCTGTTGAAAGAGGAGGAGATGGAGGAGGAGCAGGATAAGGACAAGGACAAAGAAGAAGAAGGAATAAGAGGAGAGAAGAAAATGGATAAGGAAGGAGACGAAACAAGGCATAAAAGAAGGAGCATTTAGTCTGACTGACTTTTTCTTGCTAAATGACTCAGAAAAGGAAAAGTGAAAGAAAGACTGTTCTCCCAGTGGCATCTTCTTACGTAAGTCCTGTCTTAACAACTGTGCTATTCACAGGCATCAGACAGGGCATTTTACTTTAAGTGTCTCTGAGACAGGCTTTAATTTTTATTCTATTTATTCAAATAAGAAGATATAAAATTAGCACCTAAATTTGTTCAGGGAAAAAAAAACACACCATGTGAAATTATCAAACACAGTTGTGGAGACCAGAAATGTATTAAACAAACACAGAGAACACTGCTGTACGTATTTGTCAAAGGCTCTGTGTGTATACATCAGTTGTCAGTTAATGCTCTCGCTCATTTCCTCCTGCAAATCTGCTCAGCTCCGTTCTTAAGGTTTCAAAAAGTAAAATATATAAAATAGGCAAGCTTTTTAACAAGCAACGATGGGCCAGCAAGAAGGCTCAACTAAGCACTTGTGGCCAAGGCTGAAATCTGAGTTCCATCTATGGGTCCCGCACGGTGGGAGGAGAGAAAAGGATTTCAACAATTGCTGTCTTCTACCTCCGAGTGTACAACCCTGATAAATAAGTGAATAAATGGAAAAGTGCACAAGGGTCAGTTGATACAAGACTTTTTAAAATGTATCTTAAATGTTGCTTGATAAATGGTATTTTTTTTTAATACAAAGAGGCAAAAAAGAAGAATTGGAAATCTAGAATATCATGTATAATCTTAGGAGAAGATGCTACCTTTTCATATCATATTTCATTTCAAAACTTAAAATTTACTTTTCCCCAATGTGTACATAGAAAGCCATTCCTCCTTCTTCTATGACAACTGTTATTCACTAGCTCGTAAATAGAATAAGAATAAGATGTCAAGAAGGTAAGAAGTTGAGAGGGATGCTTGGGAACACTAAGATAAGAGACTTCAGATAAGTATGTGTGTGCGTGTATCTCTGTGTCTATGAAACTGTCAGAATGAGAACGGAAACAACTGAGTTACGAGCAACAACTGGGAAGAAAAACAAACCACAACCACTCTGTAGGGGAAAAAAAAAAAACAAGGGAAGATAGGAATTCCTTTATCTGTAGACTGGCAGTTCCAGACAGCATCTGGACACACTGACTAGGGGCACGTGGATGTTCTCAAGAGCTTCACAGCCAATACAGGTGAGGTGAGGCCATTGGTCAACCCAGCTTGTCATTTCGGGTTCCACAGAACTGTGGATTGGCTGGTCCATAGTGGCTTTGGAAAGGCATATACCACGTAAGTGACAAAGGAGTTTTTAGTCCCTTCTTTCCTTGGCACTTTAATCTTTATTGGAAATCATTCTTCCCTTTGGTATCAGCTCTTTATCTTAGGATTTGTCTAAAATCTAAGAAAAAAAACTAAGGATTTTTTTTTCAAATATGCATTCTAAAATTACAAATTATTTTCAACTGTGTGTAAATAACACTGTCCTTATAAATTGTCCGACAATCCCCTGTTCTTTAACATAAAGCATTATATTCTGTAGGAAATCAGACTAAAAAATGATGGCATCACACATTGACTGCTTCTCACTCCAACTGGGAAGAAAGAGAAGGGAGGGCCGATTTCAACTCAGATGGTACACAGACAACCGAAAAGCAGAGTGCTGCCTTGTATGCAGAGAGCAGGCTTTTCTTCCCAAGCCACTTCAGTGTTTTTATCCTTTTTCTTGGTCATGGAATAATCATGCTTTGGTACAAGGCTTCAGCTTGCATACAGGAAAATAGAGTATCTCTTGAGGGACTTCTGCCGACTGAGTCTTTAGAACTAAGCTGGTTCAGAGAATGTAGCTCTGTTTTTCCGTCAGCCAGTAGCTAGAATAAAGACAGTTGTTTACGATGTTTGAGTCCTATAAGATTTCTTTAGAAAATATAAAGTGTTCTACTGAAGAGACTGAATACATTCAAATGAGAAAACGTGCTACTTGGTAAACTGCAAGGCAGTGACCCCATAGGGAAAACTGAGAGGCTCACTTGGTGTTGTGATAAATCCATATTTAAGAATAAGTGCATTGAAAGATTAATATAGTATCCAAATCTCTCTCAAGAGAAAAATTCTTCAAGTTGGAGTTCTTGGTATGTCTGTCAATTGTGCTAGTAGGTAAAGCAGATGTTCTCTTAAGAAAAAGAAAGTATTGGGATCACTGAAAACCAACTTCGAAGTTAT
This sequence comes from Alexandromys fortis, assembly GCF_014885135.2. Lineage (NCBI taxonomy): Eukaryota > Metazoa > Chordata > Mammalia > Rodentia > Cricetidae > Alexandromys > Alexandromys fortis. Next base: position 4,367,555 of record NW_026067941.1, on the reverse strand, counting down.
AGAACAAAGTTTCGCATGAATATAAATCCCACCACATCAAAGACCATTAAGCAAGGCTGTTAAACCGGATAAGCTTTCAAAACATATGAGCCCCAGGTTTTATGCCCTTTTATCTGAAGTTCATATTTAATTATGCACAAGAAGAGAGGACAGGTCATTTAACACTCTAAACACACGTCGGGCAAGCATGGCAAACCCACTCCAAATAAACGCAAAGACTGAGACCATCTCCTCTAACGTAAACATTTATTGGCTCTTGACATTTAGAGCCACCTCCATAATGAGCAGAGGTTTGTGGAGTTTGCCCAGAAGTCATTCATCCTGTTCTGTTAGGCATGCCAATATATTGCGCACTATCTCAACCACGCCTTTCTCTGTGGAGCAACCTATCACGCCCAGAGGGCATATTGCTACCAGACTCAACAGTTCGGGGACCTTCTTTTCCTAAGTACAACGAGGTTTGGGGAGGGGGCTCTTTTGTTTGTTATCAGAGATGGGCAAATGTTACCAACAAGGCCAGGTAAATGCTATCTTGAAATCTGGTACCAACAGAGACTTGATCTATCCTTTTTCTGGTAAATCACAAATACTAGTTAACTTGGGCTCCCACTGTCCATCTTTCCCATCATGTGGCTAAATTTGATATGAAAAAAAAGAAGAAACACCCATAATTTACAAAAGCAGGAAATATAGCTTAAAATAGAAATGTACTGCAATTATTCAAACCCCTCAATCCCGCTGTGACACAAACCATTCAAACGTCCTATAACATGACCAGCATGCTCCCTCTTCATACATTTGCGCTGCTTTTCTGCCATGGGCACCTGACTCATGCTACATATATATTTTCCCTTGGTTCTAAGCATGCAGTTCTTTAATCAACACTAGAAAGACCCAGGCTTACTGTTTACCAGCTTCTATTGCAAAAGCTGTGAGAACAAAATAATTCAAAATCTGAGCTCAGACCTTTCTGATAGCATAGCACCACTGTGTCCTGAGACTTCCTTTAAGACTCAGTGTTAAGACGATTCTAACACAGGTTAGAAAATCACAATTTCTGTGTTCTAATAACCATGGTGAGTGCCAGTAGAAAGAAATCTTTGTTTTTCTTTGCCGTGGTCACAGATGGCACGGCTCACTCACCCTAGTGCTCTCTCTCAAATCGCATGCTTCAAATCCTTCACAACAGAGAGCAAATCTGTAGGATGAATGAAGTGAATTATTAGAAAGCAAAATTCCAAAGCATGGGCTCTACTTAGGGTAAGTCAACGGTGCCATCTTCCTAAATGGTGAGCACAACCCACATAAATTGGACAGATGCTGGTGTCTGGGTCATTTTTTTTTTCAAGACAATAAGAGACAAACCTGTCTTTTCAGTTGCCGACTTTCTCATTGCAGTGAGAAATGTACATTAGAAACCAAGATGTGGCCAAAAACTTTCTTTAAAAAATTCCCCGATGGCGTACATCCCACTGAGGCACATGTTTCACTCCTAAATTCAGTTCCATTTTCTGCCAGTCATCGTTATGTGGTCCTGATTTTGAGTCATCGTCTGTGTTTGGTGGATGTAACTGCTGTTTTTCAAAGATGTTTTTCTCAAAGCCTGTGACTCTACGTAGTATCCTCAACTCAACAGAATAAACACCACCATTCTCACTTTCTGGACTGGGGAAATTCCACAGAACAGCTAGACAGATGGCACGTGCTGGGGACATTCGGTCACACTGTGTACCCTGAGATAGCATTTGTGTTAATTAAATAAAATTAACCTTGGGTCAGGAGACTGGGTTAGCAACGGGTTCCAGAAAGTAATCATAGAGCATCAGATGGCATCTGGAAGAGATAGGGAGATGCTCTGGAAGTAGCAGGGAGGGATTTGGAGTGCTGCAGCTTTTTCTGCTTTGGCAGAGTGGAAGCATGGGCTTTTGGGAGATGCCAGTGAGGAGAGAAGGTTAGCTAGTTGCTGCTCAACCTCTCTGAGCTAGGAGGTCTTCACCGTGGCCTTTGAGTCTCAAGTCTTTCATAAATAGAATGATAGAGGTTTAATTAAAGCTACCCTTAGCAGCAGAAACCGGACTGATACCTGCAGGAACAGAATTCCTGACAGGCTCTGGCCTCAGAAGCTACTACTGCCAGAGAAGCAGGCCGGTAACTGCAGAGTCACAGTTGCTGGCTGAAATAGCAGTAGATTAAAGTGTGGTCACAGTGCCAAAGATAAAACAAAAGGCACCTTCACCAATCCATCCTTTATCGAAGTCTTACCTTTGTCTATCCAATACTGCGAGATTCAGGGAATCTTACTCCATGTCCTGCCTAGTAATGTCTGATATCTTATGAACAGCCACCCACTACTGCATAGCCTATCTCACTGAGCTGAGAAAGCTAGAAGTGAAGAGTCCGTAAGTGAGCAGCAGAATCCAGGCTGCAGGACACATGGGGGCCTCTGTGGATGCTGAGCCATTGCAGCATCTCGTTGGCCATTCCCTCTCTCCTCACACCAGCCATGCCTCCGATGACATCTGTAGCCCAGAAAATTGAGTAAGCAGATTTGGAAAGGCAGCTAAACAGTCCCGTGTCCTTTAAGATCCTCAAGGAGAAATTGCCACTGAAATTTTATTAAAGCCTGTTTTTACGGCAATTTATACCAGCAGCCATAAAAATGTATCATTTTCTTCAGCCCCAACATTCGACTCCTGGGAATGTGTCCTAGAGAAATAACTCAACAGAAGAAAGCAAATAACTGCACAATGATGCTATTTGTGGCTCTGTCCAAGGAAGCAAAGAATCCAAAGTAACCTGAGTGTATAATAAGGGATGTTTAAATAAATTATTGGTGAAAATCCAGTGGAATTTTACATAGCCATAAAATTATATTTATACTTTTTTCATACACTATACAATAGAAATGAATAAAAATGTTGTTTCACTATTAGGATTACAACCATAAAAAGATTAAAAATGTATCTGTAGATAAACAGTGATATAGGATATACAAGAAATAATCATTGGGATTGTGAGGTAATTGGTGATATGGCCTGTGTTGAAATTCGCTCATGCTTTCGTTGCAAATCAACAACATTATAAAAGCAAGCCTTTCCTTCAGAGGGAAAAAAAATCAGCTGAACTTACCCTCTCATTCCTCAATATGTCAGAGTTCGATTGGAATCAAAGATACATTCATTGCAAGTCTGAAATCTAATATGCTCCGATCACTTCTCTTCCTCCATCCTTTGTACTTAGAAAACACTACTGGGATTTTTCACTGTATAGTTCTGCAATTACTCTGTTTTATCAAAAGCGGGATGTTTATTTTTTTCTTCACACACTAAATGTATCTGAAATTGAGCAGCATTTTCTAACAAATGGCATCTCGCAGACTGCTGTCACCTGGGGACCAGGTGTGATGAAATTGTAACATCTGTATGTACACAAACGGAGACACCAATCTTCAGGTGGCTGTCATTCTGCTTGAGCTGTTTGCATTGTTGGTACAAGGAAGGTTCGACTTCATCACTACTTCTTAAAGACAGCACAGCCACTCAGCACTAAAGTGTGATGGTATGTTCACAATATTATAGATGCCGGGCAACACAATAGAAACATAGTAACGGGAGAAAATAGTTTACAAGGGATAAGGGTCTACAATATCCTTCTCTAAAAACAACCAGTTCATCGCACTTATATTTCCTTGATTACATAAGCCCCAAAATAGCAAAGAATGAGAGAAGACCAGTGTGAAATGGTGTCCTGATAATTGTAAAATAAACTTTTAAGATCATGACGTAACTGGTGAGCAGTTTTTTAACGCTATATAAAATTATGGCACCGCTTATGAACCAATGTCAGCTGTAAACAGAATAGCCGATAGGGCTACCCCATGAGCTGGCTCTGTTCTCAACCACTTCTCCTTTCTCCCATTTGATAAACACAATCCATGTAGTTTGCTATACTGCTATGCCAGAGACATTAAAGAGTAAATATGGCGTGAAGACATCAAGGAAAGAGCAGACCCTACAGAATGTTCTGGGCCTTGTCCATCTCAGAGTTTGTTCACCAGAAGTAAGAGCAGCCATCTGAAGATAAATATCTCCAAGTATGGGCGAAGACCACAGTGGCAGACTGACCCTGACAGAGAGAGCACCGAGCGAGAAGAAACGAAGAATGGAAAGAAGTGACAAAAAGATGGCACTAGAGATGTTTTCCAACTTATATTCATACAGTATACCTACATTTAGACATATTTCCTTTTATCTAAATGCTACCAGCTTGAGTAAGGTGACATCCATAGGACAGTCTCCAGAGCTTGCAGCCATTGTGATACTGCTGCCTAATTAACTCTTAGAGTCAGCAGCCTTATATCTGCCTCTACAGCAAGGTGTTTGTAGAATGGATTTACATGGGAGGAGCCTGGATTTACAACAGGGTATGAATAAAAGACCATTCTCATGCTGAGGTAAAGCTGTTGCACCCAACACACTCTCACAGTTTGCTGCATATAGTTGTTTTTAATGTATTGTCAGAACAGTTTCACACTGCAAGAATTGATGGCCCAGGTTTCCCAGTTTGGCTTGATTTGAAGCACTTTTTTCTAACAGCATAATATTTCTACGAGGGCTCTTATTATGCTATTCATAGTTAGAACTTCGATGGTGCCACAAAGTCAACAAGTTCTTATGCTAGTTCCACTTGGACATTGCCCTCTTGTTGATTGTCCATCCAATGACCACACTGCCGAGGCAAAGAATGAGGACTGAAGGCCCCATATCTAGTCATTCACCATGTGTTGGCCAACACATCTGTACTGTGAGGGACCTGAAACTCAAGACCCTGCAGATTTTATGAGACTACGTTCTGTAACCCGATCACTAGTGAACTGTCCCAAAGATGACCCTTCTGTCGAAGGCAACGCTCTTTCAGATGCTCTCATTCCAATGTGGACCCACATACATGCAAAGGTTCTGTGTGAAGAGAATGAAAAAACAAGAAACACGTTTTAACCTCTTTTACCCTGTGCCTTAATACTCCCTTGCCTATCCTCAAAAGTTTCTGAAAGCTTAGAATCACACTAAGCCCCTCCTGCCCTTTTAAGGTCACTTTTACAGTCATACATAGTGGCACATTCTAGCAACCCTATTGCTTAAGAGGAAGAGACACCAAGATCACAAATTCAAGGCTAGCCTGGTTTGTATGATGAGACTCCAAAACAATCAAATAAAGTTCACCTTACACATGGGTTCAAGTACACTTGAGACATCCTGGTCACAGCTGAAACAAATGTCCATAAAGGTTTATACTCTGTAATTGAGGTTATTCAGAGGATAACCTTTTTGTGTGTTGAATTTAGAATTTGTTTAAGCCTTGCTCTGAATGTCACCTATCTTAAGAGCTGTATAAAAGTAACAGTGGCTCTCTCCTGAGTGATTCGTGTTATTTTTTTTTTCAGGAACAGGTTCTGATCAAAGGCTCTGTTACCACTGAATATAAGCATTTATTTTTTTATCAAGGCTGCTGTCTCGTGAAAGGATGCCAGTGTAGAGTGTGCACCCGGCTTGGCTACTAGAAACACAAACACTCCGTTTCTCCTCGAGGTCAGTTACAAGGTCAGGACAGCCTCTTGATTCAGTTTTTCTACCAATGAAGTACATTTAGTAATGCCACAGGCTTTTAATGTTTACATCATCATTTTAGGGCTCTTATGATTCTGTTGTTTGAAAAAAAGAAAAAAGAAAGAAAAAGCTATTCAAACATTTGCCTTGTGTTGGTGTCATGACACAGAACATAAACTTGGAAACTCCATTTGCCTTTTGGTGTTTCATCTGTTCCCTCCAATGGAAATAACAGGCCTTATTTCCAGCAAAAAAAAAAAAAAATACCAGACAGAGCTGAAGTACAACTGAGAGTCACTTAGCCAATGAGAAGTTGCTGCTCCATAAACATACATGAAGCAACAGGTCATGTGTGTGCCATAGAGAGAACATTGCTCCGTTTGTGCATGGCCTTCCTTTCTCATAATAAGGCTGTGTTGTTTATCAGACTTCAAGGATGGCATCACTCCTCAGCCCTGCACATTTGAGCTTAATATGGAAAAGAAAGAGGGAAAGACACGGAGGGGGGTCCCCCAGACAAAGGTATGCTCTGAGCTCACAGGACTTGTACCCTACTGTTGCGGAACCTGGTTTCTTGTTGTAGCACATCAACTAAAGCTCTGATGGCAGTGATTTAGATTTCTGTCTCTTTTTACTCAGATTTCCTTTCCTTTCTGTCACAATCTTCTCCCACATGGAGCAACAGTGGTGTGATGATGATCATTTTAGTTTTTAGCTAGCAAACTGAACTATGACTACACTGAGATGGGCTTAACAAGACATGTTTCTGCAATTTCTAGACATTTCTGTGAGGTTATGGCCTGCCATTCCAGAGTAGAAATGATTCCAGAAATCCTCCCACAGCCCACTGTTCCAGCTTGTCTGGCATCATCCTCTAAGCTGCATAGCCAAAAGGTACACCATGACATTCAGAGGTTGTAAGTCTCCCCGGCACAAGAATCGTGTGGGCTTAAAATCAGAAACAAGGGTCAAAGCATAGAAATGCCTAAAGCTAACTGTACAATATTCTTCACTGGGATTCTGTTTACACACAGGCATGATCAAAACTGAAACTTGCTTGTCTCAAGGGTTTGCTTCATTATGCAAATGCATCGTGCTCCCTTCATGAGAATCCTTCTTATGGAACTTATCGAAGATCCCAAGCCTGTAGATATCACATGGTTCTTGCATTCTGAAATATTAGATTAGATTGTATTTTAGAATTCTTGATAGAGGTTGCCTAAACAAAGCTTAGTGGTTATGAATGGAATAGTTCCCAATACTGTACCAGTGAAATATAATGAAGAGAGAGGCGTATCCATTAATAAGTAAGTGAGGTATAAGATTAATTTGACTACAAATGCTTTCAGTGAAATAAAACATGGCAACAATTTAAAACGCATTATTCTGCTCCTGGTTATGCTTTAATCTCAGGTTCCTTTTGTATTTTGCAGAATTAATTGTAGTTCTAAAATTGAAATGTTGTAATAAGGAGAAATACAAATGTAAATAGAAATATAAGATTGGCAGAGCTGGCATGGTGGTGCATATCATCAATGCCAGCATTCTGAGGACAGAGTGAATGGGTCTCAGTGCATTTGAAGCCAGAAGAGTGCACAGAGTGAATTCAAGGCTAGCTGGGACTTCATAGTAAAACTATACCTCAAAAACAAAAAAAATAAATTAATTAATTAACCAAAATTTCATATCACCAAAATTCTTTTATTCTCTATTCTTTCTTATTATCTAATTATTATTGTTAAATATATATAATATATAATGTATGTAACATACTGAGCTCATTTACTGATGTTCATATGTATATGTGTTTAGGGCTAACCATTTGGGATTCGTTAATAAACCAGGTGGCTCATTACAGGAGAGGAGTGACTCTTTCTCTCTCAGAAGCAGGAAAGGCTAGTCCTGCCACTTCTCCAAGCCAGTAGAATTCCTTACTGCATTGTAAATATTCATCCTTCAACCCACAGGTAAGTGTACTTCCCACTTTGCATCAATAACAGCAGACAAAGACCATAACAGGGAACCACAACTAGTCACAATTCATAGAACAACTGATGGTGAGGTACCCAGATCCATAACAGAACCCCTAGACCTTGGGTTCTGGGAACATCATGGAAGACGAGCAAAAATACGGAAAGAACTAGAGCCCCACGATGTCTATTGTGAGGTGTCTTCTATATACGACAGGGACACTGTGCCCATGAAATCTCAACACAATATGATCGCCAGAAGAAGACCTGAAAATGACATCACCGAAATTCTTATATTACAGTGGAAGCTGAATCTGGAAGATGAGTATCACAAGAATGAAAAAGAAGAGATAGTGTACCGTCACTCTGCCAAAGACTAAACTTAGAAATCAAAGAGTACAGAAGCCTAGCAAACAAAAACAGAATTCACAGGTTTATGTCTACCATACGTGAAGGTTGGTATGTTTGTTTAGTTGGTTGGCTGTTTGAGTGGTTGGCTGAAATTTTGTATCTGTCTTTGGTTTGGTTTGGTTTGATTTGGTTTGAGGTGCTGAGTATTGAATCAAGCACTTAAAAGTTGCTAGAATAGCATGCTATCATTGGGATGTCTGTCCAGATCCCATCAGACCATGGTGAGTGTTATTAAATCAAATAATGTTTCAGGATAGATGCTAGGCAAGAGTATTTACTAGATAAGAGATCTCTCATCCTGCACCAGAGATGCTTCTGATCCCAGTAGATGGCATCAACACATCAACAGGGAGACTAGCCCAGGTGTAGGGAGTAAGAGACAATAAGATGGCCAGTCCTAAGCAGAACATATATGCTGACTTGGTCCTCCAGAGACTCGAGGATCATGGCATAAAAGGAGGAAGACAAAGTGTAAGAGACAGAGGCAGCGGATGGCTGCCCAGAAACGGTGTCTTCTGGATACATCAGGACAGTTGCACAGATGAGCTCACAGCAGTTGTACAACTCACTGTGCAAAAGACATGTGCGGACCTAAACAAGACCATGGAGAGGGGAGTACAGTAGGAAATTCCACCCCTAGCCAAGGAGCTATTGACAGTCCATAGATTCTGGGAGGGAAAGGCTCAGTTTTCTCTAAAAAATGTTAACCCCTGATCAGTCGACCATGCTCCAGTGGGAGAGCACACATCCAAAAGATGTGGGCGGCATGAACCTGCCTTGATGGGAGGAAATAGGACACGATGCGGATGGGAAGAAAAAGGAGACTGGATCTTGTGAGAGCCGAGGGAGGGGGAATGAAAACCATCAAAACATACTGTTAGAAATTCTTAAGGAATTTCTAATTTTACATACAAAGCCAAGTTTAATATTTTCTATGTTTTGACAAAAGTCCTAAACATTTTCATGGCATTATAAATGGAGCGGTAGATAAGCTCAAATAAATGCTTCCAAATGAACAAATAAACTTCGAATCAACCATGATGGAGAAGTATTATCTAATATCTTTATAGAAAATTATAATTTAAAAATGTTTTTCATTTGGATGACAAAGTAAATGTAACTAAAATTCAATAATTACAGAAGTACATCAAGAATCTAATTAACAAAAACATTGCTATTTTCAAGGCTTATGATGGTTTTATATCTGGTTACTTATTTAATTGCATAACTTTTGATTTCTCATTTCAAACAAATAATTATGCATAAGTTTGTACAATATTCTTTTTATTAAAGAAAGTTCCAGACATATTAAGAATAGCAGGCCCAACATAACCTAGATGTTCTCTTGAATTATCATTTTGTAGACTTTAGAGAGTTGATTGATCCAAACAGATTGACTAGTTGGTTATTTGATATCGTTGAAAAATTGATTCAAGTATGGGCTGAATAAATTTAATCAAAATGGATTAGCTTTTCTACTGCCAAACCATATCAAGATATTTAAACAAGTTCTTAACTTGAAGAAAGCTACTAAGGGTAAATATTTGTTTTTATTCTGGAAATTCCAAGTGTTAGATACTGGGAAAGGGTCCATAACATGATTTGTATTGTACATCCAATTTTAAAAGTCATATGTATAAAATTAATTACATCTAAACATTACGCAATAGTCACGGAAACCAGCTGAACAATGGAAGACATATTCGTGATTATGTTCATAAGCAAAATGATATGAACTCAATCTTTGCCTTGTCATCCATGGCCTGATGGCAGTCAATGGATTAATGGGAGGAATTCCTGAGAAATCTGCATATTGATTCTCAAAGTGGCTGTACCAGTTTGCACTCCTACCAACCCTCTTGCTCCACATCCTCTCCAGCATAAACTGTCATTTATGGTTTTGATCAGAGCCATTCTGACAGGTGTAAGATGGACTCTTAGAATCATTTTGATTTGCATCTCCATGGTGACTTAGGATGTTAAACAATTCTTTAAGTGTCTCTCGGTCATTTAATATTCTTCTGTTGAGAATTTTCTATTTAGATCTGTGCCCTCTTTTTAATTGGATTGTCTGGTTTTTGGATGTCGAGTTTCTTCCCAGTAATACCACTTGGGCATATACCCAAAGGATGCTCAATCATTCCACAAGGACACTTGCCTAATTAAATTCATAGCAGTATTAGTCATGATAGCCAGTACCTGGAAATAACCTAGATGCCTGCAATCAAAGAATGGATAAGGAGAATGTGGTACATTTTCACAATGGAGTATTACGTACACAGCTGTTAAAAGCAATGATAACAGATGCTGAGCAGTGGTGGCACACACCTTTAAACCCAGCACTCAGAAGCAGAGGCAGGCAGATCTCTGTGAGTTCAAGGCCAGCCTTGTTTACAAGAGCTAGTTCCAGACAGACTCTAAAAGTACAGAGAAATCCTGCCTCAAAAAAAAAAAAAAAAAAAAAAAAAAAAAAAAAAAAAAAAAAAAAAAAAAAAAAAAAAAAAAAAAAAAAAAAAAAAAAAAAAAATGACATCAGGAAATTTGAAAGCAAATGGATGGAACTTTAAAAAATCATCCTGAGTGAGGTAACACAGACCCAGAAAGACAAACATGGTATGTACTCACTCATAAGTGGATATTAACTGTTAAGGAGACCCATGTTACAAGCCATAGCTCCAGAGAGATTAGATGACAAGGAAGGCCCAAAGAGGGGCTGGAACACATGGATTTTTCTGGGAAAGGGAAATAGAAAATATCTCCTGGGTAGACTGGGGGCCATCAGGGGTGGGAACATGTGGGATTCTGTCATAGAGGGATGGATGAAGGAGGAGAGTAATGAAAGAAATGTCTTGGGGGGAGCACTTTAGGGTTAGGTAGAAACCTGGTGTAAGGGGAAACTCCCACAAATCTACACGGATGACCCCAGCTAAGACTTCCAGCAATAGTGGATAGGTATCCTGAACTGGCCAGCTCCTGTAATCAAATCACATTGGTAACCATCCCAATTGTCATCAGAGATCCTTCATCCAGAGACGGATAGAAATGATGCAGAGATTCACAGTCAGGCAGTGTTAAAGAGAGGGAGGAAGGACTGTGTGAGCTGGGGGTCAAGGTCATCACAAGGGAACCCATAGAAACAACTAACCTGGACTCAGAGGAACTCACAGACTCTGGGCTGACAACTAGGGAGCCTGCACGAAACCATCCTAGGCCCTCTACATATGTGTTATGATTATGTAGGTTGATCTAATTGGGGAACTCCTAATGGTGGGAGCAGGACCAGTCCCTAATGGTTTGGCTGGCTTTCAGGCATCTATTCCTCATACTGGTTTGCCTTACCCAGCCTTAAAGCAAGGGGAGGAGCTTAGTCCTACCACAACTTGATATGCCAAGCTTTGATGACACCCAGGGGAGGCCTGCCCCTTTCTGAGCAGAAACAGAAGAGAAGTGGATTGTGGGAACAGTAGTAAGGTGGGAGGAGGGAAAGAGAGGAGCAGAGGGATGGCAAACTGTAGTTGGGCTATAAAACAAATGAATAAATTTGATTAATAATAATAATGATGAAAGAGTAAAATGTTGGAGGATTTGAAGATCTTTCTACGTATTATATGCTTTCCATGTAATAACTCTACAGACTGGGAAAAGTTCTAAGAACATACTACTCTCCCCCTCCCAACCACAACCGGCTCTCTGGGCAGCTTTCCTAAGGACTCCATTCTGTTCTTAACTTGCCTGTGACTATCAGTTACAAACGATGGACATACTTCCTTCATTATATCTGGTCCCTTCCCCACCATAACAAGAAACCAAGTAATGGCAGGAAGAAAAGAGAAACTTTAAAACAATTCAGCGATGGAAAGAGAGTGGATGGGGTGGAATTCTTAAATTAAGACTAAGGTTCTTAAGTTTTCAACTTGCCACCCTCATTCAGTACTTACAGTCATTAGAAATAACAGCATGCATCCCACCTGGAAGAAGTGTTCGTAATAATTAGTCGGCGGTTACAAGCTACACTCAGAGAACGCTATTAAAAGAAATGACAGCTCAGCAACCTTGCGGTAATCCTTCCATTTTTCATTGTTATGTTGATGAGCAATTGAAATGGCTGTAATTAAAATCATGCTGTAATTCTATTTTTAGTAGATCTGTTCGCTGTCACGGTTTAATACATATGGCAATAAAAAGTAACCTGACAAACGCAATAGCATAAACAGAAGGCAGATGGTGCCACTGTGGTGCCGGTCTGTGGGCACACAGAACTTCTGGAAAGCATAGGCTACTCCCAGGAAAGGTTTGAAACAACTTTCTGTGATATAAATAATTTTCAGCTGCGCTGAATTCCACAGGCGGCACGTGCATCATTAGCTCCACAGGTCCTTCTTCTTGACTTGATGATATAGTCACATTGGCTATGCACTTGAACATTCATCATAGTGGTTGTAAGCTCCAAGACTCAGAAAGACAGTGATGGAAAGTGGCCTTGTTACCATTTCAAAGACACCTCAATACTATGACTTGGACATAGTTTGGGCCTGTCTGCCAAGGGTACACGTGTTGGATGTCTGCTCCCCAGCTGGGCAGTGTTGGAGACGATAGTGCTCTGGAGAGGAGACCAGAGGGAGAAGACTAGGGCACTGGGGACTTTGACTTCCAGAAAGGATTAAATTTTTACAGGATCCCTGTTAGTTTCTATAGAAGACGACAGTTACGCCTTGTCTGTGCTCTGGCTTCTAACTCAGTAAATGATCTGTTCTGCACATGCTATTGCCATTGTACTGCCTCCAAGAGGCTCTCACCAGAGGAAGAATCAGTGGGGTCATAGCATCTTAGACTTTCAGCCTCCAAAACTGTGAAGTAGATAAACCTCTTTTCTCTGGAAAGCATTCAGACTGAAGTATTTCATCAGAGCTGAGGATCATGAACGAACACTCAGATAGGCAATGGTGTCTGAGAATCCAGCACTTCGCCAGCTGCCATTCAAGTTCTATGGAGAAAATGGTCCTTGACACTGCAAATATACTAACCATTCTAAGCTGAGGTCCTGGACTCTGGGCCCGGGAAGCATGAGCCATTTCAAACTCCCTTCCTCCTGGCAAGCAAGCCTCCAAAGCATCCCAAATTGACGCTTGTCTCCTTACCTCCATCTCCAGAAAAGAACGGGGACTCGTTGATTCAGCTAGAATGACTTATATAACAAGACAGGCATCAAGGAGAAGAAAGCATCCCCCAGTGGAAATGAACGTCCTGTTTCAGGAAGACAATGTAAGGCCATCCTCCAGTCACATCAGTGATGGGTATCACAGCATTCCAACTCATGTCACAGCACACATCCATCAGTGTCAACGTGGCCTTCTTCTGTTTCCAACAAAGAAGGAGACAGTCGCAGCCTGACAGCTATCCATCATAAACTTTATTTTCCTGTTTGAGTAAGGCGGGGAGAAATGATGACCGAAGCATCCTTGAGGTATAATCTATCTTTCCTTTGTTTTGTCCCTGAAGAAGACATTCCACATGACATCACCTTTCAAATCCAAAGATCCACATAACAGATGCTAGCAATATAATCTTGATCAATGCTATCATGACTACTCCAAGATTCTTAGATTTTTCTTGTTAGATAGGTTTCTATTACCCAAAGAGAAACTTTGAAAACTTTTGAAGGCTAACAACCAAAGTTCCTTCCAGACTTAATATCAGGAATCCTAGATAATATCCATCCAACTGGGAAAAACTAAATTGAATACACCAGACCATAACTCACACCTTACTAAAATAAGATGGAAAAAATAATACTTAAAAATCCATATGCTGAATAGAAATAAAATAAATGAAATCTTAGGTGCATAGCTGTCTGCCTTGAGGAAGGGAACAATGGTAACCAAATTCTCTATGTACAGTTTTACCAAGAAATTTCAGACTAGCTTTCTGGAAAAACAATAAGAACTGCCCAGCACCTCAGTCAGTTTGTGTTGAAAACAACAGAAATATGAGGTCTTCCAAAAAAAAAAAAAAAGGCCCTGCAAAGCCATTAAGCCCATCCCTGTGAGCAAGGAGACACTATGCTGCTTCTTAGAATCAGACAATAATGTGGCTGAAGGATAGAGCTTATCAGCTGTGTTATCCTGTGCAAACTCTTTGCCTCCAATGTTTGAAAAGCTTGTTTTCCATAATTCGAGATCCATATGGAGATCTGTTGACAACTAGTACACAGAACTCCTATGCAATTTAAATGATCTAACACATATAAAGGATGCCAGATAGTGACTAATACTTAGAAGAATCCAACAATGTCACTGATAGTGACGGGCTAAGTACAAACAGCTAATGGTCTAGGTTCTGGGGCTATAGACTTTATAAAGGGTCAGAAAACATCTTTTTGAAAACTCCAGGAGGGCTAGATGAATTCTATAGAATGAGTCAACTCTGCCATTATAGCATCAAAATAGCACTAGGAAATAGCAGCCAAACACAGGAGTCTAGCTGTATCCCTAGAGAATTTTGTTTACCAAATAAGAAATAGGCTGGTTTTAGGTCCTTGAACAAGCATCGGCCAACCCTACTCTAAACACTGGGCTTCTCTGTTTGTTTCAGCTGTAGAACAACAATCTAAAGCTGGCGTCCTATATTATTCATGGATTCTGTCTCCTACAACAACAACACATTTCCCTCATCTCTTATATGGATCTGCAAACTTTAAGATTTATATCTTTTTTCTTATTTACCTTGGGCATGAGGATACCAGTTCGCCTGATGAACTGTGTCGTTTGCCTACAGTCACTGTTAATATTCATCACCTTCGTATTTATCCCACCTTGATAACTACATGCACTATCAAGTGAGTGCATCCATCCATCCATCCATCCTTATGCTCGCAAACATGGAAGCGCTGCATTTTACATTTATACAGTACAGAATACCAAAATCAAGAAGGAGTAGGACCTACCCAGAAACCTGCTTCACATGACTCAGCAACAGGATGCTGATCTTACATAACATAGGCTGGCAATGCCATGTGAGCCCTGAGAAGGAAGTGTCTTGCTCTCCTTGGGATGCCTCTAATCAAGAAACTGCTTGCTGATTGCAGTGTTTTGAGCCTAGTATCTGCCTGGAGGATTCCTCTGCATCTTTTATGATTTGATTGTGAAATCCCCCACATAGGCTCCTGGGGTCAATTCTTGGTTTGAGCTGGAAGTTGCTACTTGGGAGGTTCTGAAACCTTTGGCGAGTGAGGTTTACCTGGAGGAAGTACATCACTGAGGACATGTGTTTTGTGCCAGACCTCTCTCTACCTTACCCTCTCACAGGATGGGCAGCTACTATTGATGTTCTGGTTACCACGTTCTGCCTCATCTTGGGCCCAGAATTAATGGAGCTGAGGACTATGCACTGGGACATTTGAAATTGTGAGCTGAGAAAATTACTACTTCCTTTAAGTTTTTTTTTTTTTTTTGCTCAGAGAGTTTGGAACAGGAACTTAGTCTCACTGACAAAGTAACCAACACATTGGCTTAAATGCACTTCTTCCAAGAATTATTTTCACATCATTTTGGTTCATGAAGTACTCTGGAAAACAATTAGTAGTTTGTTCCTTATGGCTAAAACACAAAGAGAAAATAGAAAGTAGCTGATAAAATTGGAAAAACAGCTTTGCACTCCGTACAAGTTTCATGTGTTTTAGATTCTCCCTAAAAGCAAGGTAAGACGCTCTTTATGCTGTGGTGTCTGACAACATATGACATCAGAACGCTGCACTGTTTACTTTGAATAGCAGCCATTTTTATTTACCAGTTATATCAAGGAAAATAGCTCAGGGCTTAACCCTTGGGGTTGTTGTAGCCATCAGTGCCACATGATACTCCTGTCTTCCCCAAGAGCATGAAGCTGCTTCGTGACTTAAACAACAACTGCAACTCCATTCTAGTAGATTTATTTCAGAGCTGGGGGTGTGGTTGGTGCAATGTCATCCCAGGCTGCTTGCAGATTCCAGTACCATCCCATTGCACCATGCCATTACACCATGTCCCTGGGTGACTATTTTTAATCAAATCCTGCCTTACATTCTTCATTGTCTTCAAAGCTTCCTCCCAGTATCTAGAACTGCAGACTTTCCCCTAAATCCCACTGCCCACCTGAGAAAAGGGATCAAAAACTTAGGCTTCCTTTTGATCCATACGGCACAATGCTATCCTCAGAGTCCTCCGGCTGACTACATTGTGTTCCCGTTTCTTTGAGGGATTCTTTGTTCAAAAGATATTTTACCAAACAAAGTCACGGCAAAATCTTTTGTTCTTACTCTTTCTTAGCACTTTTCTCCTACTCTCAAGCCTGTTCCACACGCTGCATTTCTCCCTAGCTATAAGATGATAAATATCTACATAGTGTTGTATTTAATCCCTCACTGAATTAAACCTTCAGATTCCAAGGCTTTCATCTAAGTGGTTCCAAAGAGGGCTTGCAAAACTGGTATATTTTAGTTATTATTTATTATACTTGGCAGGCCACAAACAAATTACCTTGTTAGTCTCAATGCAACCAGAGTGGGAAGTGAGAGGTTCTCTTGCTATAATTAAACATTATCTCCCTCTTCCATCTCATGCTAATTCTAAGCTCATTTAGACTGTTTATAGTCTCATGAAATGGCCGTATTTATCCGCTTAGCACAAAATAAAGACAATAAGAATTTTAGCGTTAACATAATAAAATATAATGCAATAAATCTTCAGTGCAAAATTCTTAACATGAAATTTCTGCCAAGCCAGAAAGAACATATAGTATGAGCCACTGAAGGGAGAAATTACAAAGGGTTTGGGTTGGCTGCATTCAGTTTAGGGGTAGCTGTGGGACAGAGAGAGCAAGGAAATGAAAGGAAACAATGTCCACTTCTCTAGAAAACTTGTTGGTCAAGGACAGGAGGAAAAGGATGGGGCCTCATGAAGGGACTCAGGTTCAGAGGAACAATAAAGGAGATGAAATAGGATAAGACGGCTGAACAGGTAAAATGCTCACTTTATAAGCATGGGAATCAATCCCCAGCACTCATATAAAGAGCTAAGGCATAGTGGTTTGTGCTAAGAACCCCCTGACCAGCCATCCTAGTCTAATCTATCACACACATACACACACACACACACACACACACACACACACTCACACACACAGAGAAGTAATGTGATGTATATAATCATAAAAACACAGGAACCAGTCCCTGAAGGACAACTCTAAGTTTGAAATGCCCTCCAAAGCCAAAGAAAATAACTAAGGCCAAAGTCTAATGAGAAGCAAGGGAGCCAAGACATAAGAGCCTCAGCAAGGACAATGCAAGGATGACAGGAAAATCATGGGACAGACTACTCAGTGTCTCAAAAATCAACCCAAGATTTTTCTGAATCAGAAAAAAAAAATCTCTCTTTTCACCTGGGGCCTTAATCCATTTCTTTTTTTCCTCTCATTGCTGCCGTGGCTACCTATTACCAGCCCCAACTTGCATGCCTACCCCATGCAGGGTCATAGGAAGCATCTTTCTGTCTATGTTTCTATCCAGTCATGACATACTAATATAGAATCAGGTATTTCTGTACAGGAGACTGGCATGTAAATTGTAGGCTTTGTCCTCAGGACTCTGACAGTAGGCAAATGCTCGCAATAGGAGCATGCCATCTGTTCTCCGGAGAGCTCCCCACCCCTCAACTCTAGCTTATGCCATCTGAAACCCCTTTTAACCACCATTGAGAGGAACCAGCATGGAATGCTCTTTCTCAGTGGATCCTTCTCAGAAGATGCTAGCAAATGAAGGATTCCCTGAATAGCCCTGGCCCGCAACATATATGGAGTAACGGGAACACTGCCTTTGTCTTGCCTCACCTCTGCCTTTGGGAGCATAGTTCCTCAATCCACCAGTAAAAACGTGAACTTTGAACTCTGAAATCATTTCTTAACATCTCACTGCCCCACTTAAATATGCTCATCTAAAAAAATCTGCGGCTGTTTCCAGGAGCAACTGGAGGTTAGTGGTGTAAACATTCACTCTGTAAGTCTCTCTTGCGAAAAGCCTTTTCGTTCCTTGCATGCGTGAGATAATGACAGAAAAGTAACAACCAAATATCTACTAAGATAGCACAAAGAGGCATAAAACTGTGTAGGCATATATATATATATATATATATATATATATATATATAGAGAGAGAGAGAGAGAGAGAGAGAGAGAGAGAGAGAATTGAATGGGATAAAAGATAATTTAGTGTGAACTTATTCACACTGATAGTAATAATAGTGGGCTATTATTTATGGACAATTTACCAAATTGGTACAGATTTTTGTATATTGATACAAGTTCAAATTATATTTGTTATTTCTATTTACAATATTTGTACACCTATGTGAAGTTATTTTGCCAGATTGTATGCATGCATGTTTCTACTTCTGTTTAAGACATTTTGTATAGTGATACAATTTTTAGGATCTCTTTTCTTTTCTTTCTTTTTTTTTTTTTGAATTTTTGAGACAGGGTTTCTCCGTAGCTTTTTGGTTCCTGTCCTGGAACTAGCTCTTGTAGGCCAGGCTGGCCTTGAACTCACAGAGATCCGCCTGCCTCTGCTTCCCTTGTGCTGGGATTAAAGGCGCCCACCACCACCACCTGGCAAAGGATCTCTTTTCATATTGCATTATATAGTGCTACCTGTGATCAAGATATTTATACCTTGTTTACATTTTGAAATCATTTTCCTCATTTACTGCACAGCTGTTTATAGACTACTTAATATTCTGATATAAAGTCTTAGTCTTTAAGTTATACAGATATTAAGCATTATAGGTCAATAGTTATTCATGTTTGTTATACATATACTCAGATTAATGAGGTTCTTTAGAAAAATAGACATTGTATTCTGCCTAAATAGGTAATCTTCAACCACTTCAAGGATCTGCAGAACATGGTATTTGAATAACTTAAGGTTCTATTGGCATGAGACACGATTGCTCCCCTACAGTACTAATCTATTCCCGAGAGAATGTTGAGCACCAAAGACACTCCACTTGGAGTTTGTTTTCTTCTTGGCAGGATTGGCCTTTGGGCAAAAAACTGCCCATGCCTCAACCACTGACAAAGTACATGGTGTCCAGACTGGATAAGTAGGAAAAAAACTGTCAAACCTTGCCAAGACAGGGTAAGATGATTCTAAAAATTTTCCTGCCTCTAAAAATGGTCTGTCAGTTATGCTAGGCCTTAGCCAAAGTTGGTTGCTTCAACATTACAAATAAGACTTTGGGTCATTGCTCAGGTAGCAATTGTCTCTGTCATATACTGCTTGCTTTGAAAACTGCTTGATTGCACTTCCTGCCTACTCAAGTAATATTATCTCCCTTCTCAGGCCTTTGATGGAGTTATAGATTAAATAGTCTTAGTTACCATCCTCTTAAGATTTAGCCAAACCAATTCTGATGCAAGACTTAGACTCTTTAAAATAGAATGCTTATTAGAACATTTATGTTTCCTTGCTTAATATTGTTTATGTTGGTTGTAATTTTATATTTAATATCTATTCCTATTGTATATAGTTTTGTATTGGGTTTGGAATGCTTTTGTTAGACAAAAGGAGGAAATGATGGGGAATCTTTGTCAACCAATGATCTTTAAGAGATGAGACCAGTTTAGGGTGTGACTTTTTGGGTACTGGGAAAAAGCCCTGGGTGTCCCAGGGTTCTCTCACTCTCTCTGGTTCCCGTACTACATAGCTGAGCTTGGGTGTCACATTCCTATTTCATGAGTTTGCCCCTTATAATAAAGAAAATATAATTGGTTTTGTCTTAGAGTTAGCCAGGAATTTTATGACCCACATTAATTCAACAGGGAAGGAATTTTAAGAAGAGAAAAGCAAGCATATTGTATGAAAAAAGTGTATTTTTATTTTTAAATGATATAACATAAAATAAATCTATCTGTGACAGAAGATATCAAGGAGGAAGTGTGCAGAAAACAATCTGAAGACAAGAAAAAAAACACTTGTAGAGTTCTTCATTTTTAACATAAGAATACAAATACATGGTATACACCATTGGAACAATGACTTTGGATTAAACGCCACATACAAACACCCAACATTTTCCCATGGAGTACAATTTACCATATCCAGGCTTGCTGGGAACTTCAGCTCTTTTCTCAAGCCATCACTAAAGGCTTGTCCAGAGTCTGTTAGGAGTCTCACATTGCTTCCTTAGGAGGCTCACCCTGCATCTCCCGTCTCACTGCCTGCTTTTACCCCTTAGGTCCTGCCTCTCATCCAGAATCTCAGGGCTTAACTGAACCACAGCTACTACACATTTGAGAAGACGCTCAGAAGTTCCTGCCAGACTGATGGAAGCCCTGCTTTAGACACAGACTGGAAGAGAGACTATGGAACTATTCGGGAATCTATCAGAGACCTGAAGCCTTTGTCCGAATAAGTCGTCAGGGAGGAAACTACCAACCTTAAGCAGAGTACTCATGATAGCATAGTCAGCTGGGGCTGGGTGAACTCTGAAAGTCATGATATTGGCTCTGGGGGAAAAAACCCACAAGTGGATATAAAAGATTTGGAAAGCTAATCAATGCAATGGACATCAGATTGTTTATATCTTATTTTTTCAAAAGAAAGAAAAACATAAACAACCCTAATTCTAAAAATTTAGAAAGGGGAAAACCAAGACCAGAGAGATGGCTCAGCAGGTAAAGGCACTTGTTCTCAACCCTGACAATAAGAGTCCGATGCCTCAAACTCACATGGCAAAAAAAAAAAGAACTGACCCCCACAAGAAAAAGGAACTGACCCTCCTCTAACTAGAATACACATGCCATGGCACATGAACACATACATAATATAAATGAAGGTAACAAAAAAAATTAAAGCTCTAACAACACAAATGCAGACAAACTTGCCAGCCTACAGGAGAAAAGCATTTGTGTTGATGGTATTTGTCTTGCAATTCAGACTGAAATGACATGTCTGTCAGTTACCCAGGCTGACAAGTGTTGTAGTAGGAGCGGCGGGGCTACGTTCCCTGGCACCCGGCCACCCGCACGGCTAGCTTTACCCAAAATAATTACATTGAAACTATAATCTTTTAAACACTGCTTGGCCCATTAGTTCCAGCCTCTTATTGGCTAGCTCTTATATATTAATCTAACCCATTTCTAGTAATCTGTGTAGCCCACGAGGTGGCTTACCAGGGAAGATCTTAACCTGCATCTGTGTTGGGAGTGAGAATCATGGCGACTCCTAGACTCAGCTTCTTTCTCCCAGCATTCTGTTCTGTTTACTCCGCCTACCTAATTTTATGTCCTATTAAAGGGCCAAGGCAGTTTCTTTATTTAACCAATGAATTAACAGATAGAAAGATTATGCTCCTCCATCAGACAAGGAAAAAGAGATGGGATTGGTTTCAATAGCTGGAAAGCAGACAGTGACATTCCAAGGCTTGAGATGAAATGAAGTGGGGATCCCTGGAAATGAGGGGACCACAAACTGACTATGTAAGAGAAGAGCATCCTGGAGACCAGTTGTATTAAAATTACTTCACAGGGCTGCTTACCGTACCCAGAGGGTCATGTTCATGGTGACAGGGCTCTGTAGCATGAATTCTAATTGGTCTTAATAATAAAAACCTGGAGTCAGATATGGGGGGTGGAGTTGAAAGATCAGAGAAGCAGTGGAGTCAACCACTGATTCTTACCTCTGTGAAACTCTCAGACTGAATGGGGTATCGTGTCTCTACAACTCCTCAAACTGAATGCACTAAACTCCTGTCTCCTGCTTTGTATTTCTCTCTCCACCCAGCAATATCATTTCCCATCTCCACGTCACTAGTGCTGGGATTAAAGGTGTGAGAGCCATCACTGCTGGGCTATGCTTCTCTTTTAGACTGATGTACTCTCATGTAGCCCAGGGTAGACTTGAACTCACAGAGATTCGTCTGCCTTTGTCTCCTGAGTACTGGGATTAGAGGTGTGAGCCACCATTGCCTGGCCTCTATTGTTAACTACTGTGGCTAGCTCAGCACTCTCATCTTCAGGCAAGCTTTATTTGTTAAAGCATGAAATATTACCACAGGGCTCCATGGCTAGACCAGTTAACCTTCTAAATTTTTAAACTAACAAGAAAACCGACATGTTTTCTGATTAGTGATTAATCAGATCTTTCCTGATCTTTCCTGAAGGTAAGATACAAATAAATATAAAATACAATTGACAGCCAGCCAAGGTGGCCCACACCTCTGTTTCCATATTTAAGAGACTGAGGCACAATCATGAGTTTGAGGTGAGCCTATGCTACATGAGACCTATGCATAAAAATTAATGCTTTTGAGCAACAACCACAAAAATAACAACAAAAATCCCTTCATTAGACTAACTGGGGGGAGGGTTAATTGAAATGAGAGTAATTTGCATATGATATTTAAAGGGGGAATGCAAAAAAAGGAAGTAGGGATAATATTCTGAGAGCTGCAATCATCCAAATCCAAAAAGCAGATTAAACCCAATGCTCACAATTAAAGACAAACTTTGAAGTGTTCTTAGTGAATTGTCTCTTTGTTATAAAACCCAGGAAGAGACATTCTCTAAGTCACACTGACTGCGATTGCCTCTTTTCTATAACCCCATCACACTTCTTTATTCTCCTTCATATACCCCTCATCTCTTCATTATTTTCTTAATATTTTATTGATTCTTTGAGAATTTTATATAATTTAGTTTGATTATATGGAGCCCTAACTCTTCCCCCATTCTTTTCACTTATCCTATATCAATTCCTTTTTCTTTTATTTTTCCTCTTGACCACCAATGAACCTACTCCTAACCTGTGACCCACGAACCAGGAATGTGCCTCTCTCTCTACAGCTTTAGAAACCTAAACATGGCTACCTGCAAAGCTCCCTCCCGCCTGACAATTGCCGTGCTCTCACAGTTCTCTGTTGGTCACATATGGAGATTGGATGGCTGCTGCGTGATAACCTGGAGGATGGCAACCGGGATGGAACGTGCTGAGAATGCCAGACCGCAGAAAGTGACCAGCTAGGAGAGGGCCTTCTGGTACAAACACGTTATTTAGAATGTGTTTAAAAAGGCAAATGTCTGGAAATAGTAGCAGACTAGGAGAAAGGATGGTGTTTTTATAGACTCAGTGTGGACTAGGGAGTTGCCACACAACAGTCTTTCCAAGCATATCCAACCTGAGCGGCAACAGTCCACAGGGTCATTCTGTATCTTGAAATCCTAATGCATTTTTTTTTTTAAATACTGTCGGTATTTCGAGTAGCTTTGAAAGGGCACTGGAGAGTCCTGCTTATCGGCCTGTCATTATGCACCGTGAAACAAGAGAGAGCGCATTTGAATTAGATTCTGTCAGGCGGCCAGTGAAGCATGGTGAAGCCCCAAGAAGAGAGAAAAACAAACACACGCCATCCGGTTTACGCGGCTCTCCTGAACAATACAAGGTGGGTAGGAAAAATGGAGTGAGGGATAAATGATAAAGAATCATATACTTAAGCACTCGCTAAATGCAAGGCAGTGCTCCATGCTGTGGGCCAGTTTCAAATCTAACTGTCCAGAAAAAATTGTAGACTCACAAAAAAAAAAAAAAAAATGAGACTCACTATAAAATATCTAAGCTAGACGACCTAAGCCAGGGACCTGGTCTGTAGACTTTTTAATAAGCACAGCAAGCGGTTCTGATGTAGCTACTTGGGAAGCCATTGTGCTAAGGCAAATGGAAGTAGTCAGGTTCACTCCCGCCATTATGCATTGTAGACAATAAGCCTTAATGAAATCCACAGTGTGTAGGAAGTATGAGTATACCAAGTGTTAGCAGTGCAGCAACAAAAGGAATGTGGCAATACAGAAAGGGATAATGTTTGTGTGTTTCTGCTCTAAGACTGAGCACTGAGATGTGCAGGTTACCGTGCAAAGACCGAGCGGAACAAGACAGCATCTGCACACTGCACTAGATTATTTCAGGTTCGAATTTTAAAATGGAGGTGGTTGTAAGAGGCAAAAAAAGTATACATAGGAAAACATGCAAGTAAATAAGAAGACTTGGCTATACCTGAATTATTTGAAAATTCGAATCCTATTTTGCTGGCTAGCTTTATATCATCTTGTCAAGCTAGAATCATTTTGGAAGAGAGAATGTCGACTGAGTAAATGTCCCCACGAGCTGGCCAGTGGTGCATTTCCTCTACTGATGACTGCTGTAGGAGAACCAAGCTCACCAATGGTGGTGCCACCCCTGGGCTGGTGGTCCTGGGTGCTATAAGGAAGGAGCCTGAGCGAGCCATGAGGAGCAAGCCAGTAAGCAGCATCCCTCCATTGCCTCTGCATCAGCTCCTGCCTCCAGTTTCCTGCCCTGCTTGAGCTCCTGCCCTGACTCCTCCAAGAACGGACTGTGATGTGGAAGTAGAAGTGCAAGAAATACTCTCTTCACCAAGGTGCTTGTGTTCATAGTATTTTAACACAGCAGTAGAAACCCTAACAAAGACACACACGCAAAAAAAAACATTCCCCAAACTAACAATTAGCATAGATGTAATCATTAAGTAACATTCACAATAATAAGAAAAATTCATTAGAAGAATATGCTAAATTGTTTAAATTTTAATAGCCTCTGAAAATATTCACTTTAATTTGCCCAACTAATTAAATCAGCTGCATTTGTCTTACCAACATCTAAAAGCCGGTGACTTATCATTAAATGAAAACGAAAGGAAAAAAGGAAATATAAGAGCATAAAATGTACGACAAATTAACTAAGAGCTCTGCATGTTTAAAGTCTAATTCTAGACACTGCTCTTTCATTTTAGTGTTGGCAGCTTAAAGGTGTCCCATGTTCCTCACAGCTGTGAACTGTCTTGGCTATCAACCAGCAAAACTAAAGTCGCCAGGAAGTCCTGACTTTGAACTATCACTTGCCCCAACACTCTCAAGAGTGCCATTACAAAACTCTGATATGATTTGCATGTGAATTCTTTCTCATAGACTTGAACACATGGTCCCCAGATGGTGGCACCTTTGGGACAGAAGGCATAGTTAGCTAGCATAGACCACTAGAAGGATTATATGCTGGCCCTGCTTCTTGGCCCAAACTCTCCTTCCTGTCTGCTGCGAGTAGGTAACCAGCTGCCCTCTCTAGCTACCATGCTGTTCCAATTTAGTTTCTGATAAAAATATTCTGACAAAAAGAAATGTAGGAGAGAAAGGTATTCCAGGTTGCAGTCCATCACTGTTGGGAAGTCAGTGCAGGGACAGCTGTTCCTACTACATCCATGATCCAGAGGAGAGAGAGATGATTGCATGCTTGCTTGCTTGCTTGCTTGCTTGCTAGCTTGCTGGTGCTCAGCTCCATTCTCCCTGCTAGTTCAGTACCCCCTGCCTAGAGAATGGTTGCTCTCCCAGCAGGCTAGCTCTTCCCACATTGATTAGCACAATTAAGATGATCCACCACCGATAAGACCACAGGCCACCATAATATAGATAATCTCTCATTGACACTTTCTTCCCAAGTGATTTTAGGTTGTGTCAAGTGGACAATTGACTTTAACCATCACACCTGCCTTGTCCTCTCAGATAGACCATACCCTCTGAACCATGAGGAAAATAATCCTTCCTCAAGTTCTTTCTGTCCAGTATTTCATGCCAGCAATGAGGAAAGACAGTAATACAGACCAAAGGCAGCCAGCCATCTATCAGTGCCATGACATACTGCTGCTGTCCCTTTGGGTCCAATGCTTATGATAATCTTTAATCAACATATATTTCACAATGCGGACAATATTCCTAACATACTTCACTTGCATCTGAAATGCTGTATCTAATAGCATCTTAGCACACCCTGCAGGTGATTTTGAGATATGAAAGAATTAATTATTAACTATTTTTCTATCCTAATATTAACACAGCAAAGCACTAATTATTTGCATACATGCAAATGAAGTTTAAAATAGTCTTGGCAAATTTAAAATAAGAAAATATTATATTTATGCAAAAAAGCATTAGAAGCATTGTTTTTTTTTTAACTAGGCAAAGAATTTTATTAACCCTTTCCCAAACTTTATTCCCAGGCTTCTTCAGCTTAATTTGCTGCAAAGAACGAATTGTGTTTAAGCAAACACTGAAAAGAGCTGCAGTGTCCAAGGGGCTTGGGCTTACAAATATTAGCGATCTAGATTTGATCAGATCCATAAACAAAAGACCTTTAAAAAGCAGCCATGATATAAAATAGCAGCTCCTGTAACTTCTGCAAGAGTCACTTCTTCAGAAGTCCCCTCCGTTCAGTTTGCCTCATTCTTAGAAGCCTCATCAAAATTCTCCACCAGGTCTAGGATTTCATCATCATCATCCTCTCCAGTAGCAAGGGGTGCTTTTCCATTCACAGATTGTTTGGGCAGAGCTTCAGCCAGTCTCCTTAAACTAGTCAGACTATCTGCCCCAAGCTGGTTTAGAATACTAGGAAGCATTTCTATCAGTTGCTTTGTCTCAGCGTGGCCTGTAATGGTGAAGGTGTTTGCTGCCAGAGACGCCTGAACTTTAGGGTTGTTAAAATGGATCACTGTTCCTTGGTTTGTAAACATGTTCACCTCTTCAATACCAGAGATATTGTTCACCCCTAACTTCTTTAAGGAGAACTGCAGTTTTTTATCATCTGCTGTGGCTGTTCTGTGAACCACCTTCTTCTTTCTGCGAGCAGTTCCTTTCCCATCAATGTGCACTTGTGCCTGCAGCTTGGCCAGTTTTTCCTGGTTCATGATCGTTTCTTTCATCTTGTCGGAGTGGAAATGGGGCCACGCGGGGGACTAGGGTTCCCGCTCAGGGGGTCTCGGGCGGACCAGCTGAGATAAGGGGCACTCATGCGGGGCCATTAGAAGCATTGTAAAACAATATAGGACAAGGCAAAAAATATGTCATTGACCTTCAACTATCAGAGAATTCAAAGGGAAACAAACCCCTTTACATAGGAAGTAATTGTGCCTTGTACTTCCCCAGAGAAGCTGTTTGTTAAAGAAGAGATTCTAAGCAATAGTGGAGGGGGTGCCTTAATTTCCCTTCTTATAAGCTCATTGATGACTACCTTAATTGTCATCATAGAGCCTTCATCCAGTAACTGATGGAAGCAGATGCAGAGATCCACAGCTAAGCACCAGGCTGACCTCCTGGAGTTGAGTTGTAGAGAGGGAGGAGCCACAATATGAGCAAAGGAGTCAAAACCATAATAGGGACACCCACAGAAACAGCTGACCCAAGCTAGTGGGAGCTCACTGACTCTGAACTGACAGCTGGGGAACCTGCATAGGACCTAAATAGGCCCTGGGAAGGTGGGTAACAGTTGTGTGGTTTAGGCAGCTTGGACAGTATTTATCCCTAGTACCTGAACTGGCCATTTGGAGCCCATTTCCTATGAAGGAAAATATTGCTCAGTCTAGATACAGGAAGGAGGGCCTTGGTCCTGCATCAAATGATGTGATAGACTTTGTTAACTCCCCATGGGAGGCCTCATCCTCTCTGAGGAATGGTAAAATTAAAAAAATAAAATAAAAATTAAAAAGAAATAATAAATAATAATTATAATTATAAACGAGATTGAAGTACTGAGAAATGGCTCAGTGGATAAAGAGTTCCTGTGCGAACACCAGGACCTGAGTTTGAATCTCCGGAAACACTCACGTAAAAGCTAGGCATGACAACATGTACCTGTAATCCCAGGGCTAAGGAGCAGAGAAGTGTTGATCTCCAAAGTTCATCCACCAGCATGGGTTGCTAAAGCAGTCAGTTCTAGGTTCTTTAAAGAGACCTTGTATCTTTTCTCTCCCCATTTCCCCTTACCCCCATCCCACCCCACCCCCAAGTTCCCAATTTTTGCCTGGCAATCTTGTCCACTTCCAATATCCAGGAGAATGACTATATGTTTTTCTTTGGGTTGTGAGGGGAGGATGGGGACAGCTTGGGGGAATGGGATGGTTGGGATAAAGGAAGGGTGGATATGGGAGCAGGGAAGTATATATCTTAATTAAGAGAGCCATTTTAGGGTTAGCAAGAGACTTGACTCTAGAGGGGTTTCCAGGTGTCCAGGGAGATGTCCCCAGCTAGTTCCTTGGGCAGCTGAGGAAATGGAACCTGAAATGGCCCTATCCTATAGCCATACTGATGAATATCTTGCATATCACCATAGAACCTTCATCTGGCGATGGATGGAGATAGAGACAGAGACCCACATTGAAGCGCTGGACTAAGCTCCCAAGGTCCAAATGAGGAGCAGAAGGAGGGAGAACATGAGCAAAGAAGTCAGGACCACGAGGTGTGCACCCACCCACGGAGACAGTAGGGCTGATCTATTGGGAACTCACCAAGGCCAGCTGGACTGGGACTGAAAAAGCATGGGATAAAACCGGACTCTCTGAACATGGCGGACAATGAGGGCTGCTGAGAAGCCAAGGACAATGGCACTGGGTTTTGATCCTACTGCATGTACTGGCTTTGTGGGAGCCTAGCCTGTTTGGATGCTCACCTTCCTAGGCCTGGATGGAGGGGGGAGGACCTTGGACTTCTCACAGAGCAGGGAACCCTGACTGCTCTTCGGACTGATGAGGGAGGGAGAGAGGAGTGGGGGGAGGGGGGAATGGGAGGGGGGAGGAGGCAGAATTTTTCCAATAAATAAATAAATAAATAAGAGACCTTGTATCAAAAAAGCAGGAATGAGAGTGATAGAGAAAAATTCCAAAAGTTGATCTTGGCCTCTATATTCTACCTGGCATATTCACAGTCAAACATACATACACACACAGGCTCATATACCCCTCCCCCAACACACACACACACACACACACACACACACACACACAGAAAGTGACAGTTGTAGAAGAATTGTTTGCACTGCCACCCCACTGTGACAAAATAGTTTACCTTGAAACTCATCATTAAGGTTCTCCTGATAGCTACCTCCTCAATGGCGATACTGAAAACAATCGGCTAGATCCTGTGGAAACCTGGGGAATTTAGTATGTGGGTGGAAAGAGGTCCAACTGATCGGCTAATGGCTACCACATGAAGAGGAAGAGACCTGGTCAGTCATACTCATCAACTTAAACTATTAACCCCCCTCCCCTTAGAGGTAGCTACTAGCTGGCCAAAATTGGCCATTGAGGTTTTGGAGGACCCAGGACATATAGAAAAAGCTGGGAGTTAGTAGGGAGGGGCTTGGGAAGATGCACAGCCTTTTGGATCTAGGAAGGAGACAGAGGAGGTTACTGGTCACTTCTCCACTGATTCTCTGATCAATCAGATTTTACACTCATATCTGACTCCCATGTTTTTAATTAATAATAGGATATTTAGATAATCATTCATCTGGTGCCCAACACAGGATATTATTAAACCACACCAAGGTGGTGAATCCTCCCGCCCCCGCCATGGCTGGCTTTATCTTCCTCCCCACAGGGCCTCCAAATTAGACCAAGGTTTTTATGTTGCAGTCTTTCTACAGCTGCAGCCTCCAGCTGTTGCCTACCCCTGGAACCAAATGTTGCTGGGGTTAGCCAACCACTGCCAGGTCCTACCCTCACTTCTCACCATGTGGGTTTTCCCTGCCAAAAACCCAGGCCAGTTCAGCTGTCTAGACACTGCTTACACCTACTGGAGACTTGGGATTTTACTGCTGCTGCCACTACCACAGGCTGCTGAGAGGCCCCACACATTCACCATTCACATCTTCTGTACAGTCATGCTGAGCAGCGACAGCCAGCCTTCCCTCCTCCCCGCTAGCCAAGCGCCACCAACAACAGTTGGTAACCTTTGCTGCCATCACAATGCTGGGAGTTAGGACCCTGTTTATTGCCTCTATGAATGGTTTGTGGATAGAGAAATAAATGAGATAAACAACTTCGCTGGGATTGATAATAATTTATATTTTATCCTTTAAAAAGTGGTCTGTGAGCCCAGCCTAGTCTACAAAAGCTAGTTTCAGGACAGGAACCAAAAGCTACGGAGAAACCTTGTCTCAAAAATTCAAAAAAAAAAAAAGTGGTTTGACAACTGTGCCAAACATGAACATTTGACTGGTAAGATACAAGCCTTAGGAAGACTTACTAATTAAAATAAGAAAACATTGGCTGATAAGATACAAGCCTTAGAACACCTACTAATGAAAATAAAAATAATCATATTCAGACACAGACAGAGGAATTTGAGCAGATCCCACCGCATCTTTGTATTATGAACTTGAAAAGGAACAGGCCAAGTTTATTAGAAAATCAACCTTAGTTTATCTAGTTATCATACAAGAATGACTAACAGACAGATGATAGGCATCACCAAGGCTGTAAAGTAGCTGACTGGAATCCTGTGGAGTTTTTAGATTTGAAGAGATTTAAAGAAGTAGTCATTTCATATGGTATGCATGCACCCTGTGTAAAGCAGATATTAAATTCATTGGCAACTCTGAACAGAATTACCCCAGAAAACAGAAAAGATTTAGCTATAGCAATATTGGAAGCTGATCCTCAGTTACAAGGGAAAACATGGTAGAAAGAGGAAGCTACTCAATAAAAAAGACAAGCTACTCAATAAAAGTCAGCATGTTGATTTATAAAGACAGTTTAGATTTGCTGATCATACCTTAGCACTATGTCATAAAGCAGCTTTGAATGCTTGAGGCAGGGTTAAATAATCAAGAAAGAAGACTGAATGATTTATTAAAATTATGCAAGGCCCCCAAAAAGACTTCATTGATTTTTTACAAAGATTGCCTTCAGCTGTAAATAGAATAGTATCAGATTCAGAACTTAGAACACTATTAATTGAAACTTTTGCTTTTAAAATGTCAGTTCAGAATGCAAAAGGGTGATTAGACCTTTGAAGACAACATTGGTACCGATAGATGAATGGATCTGAAATATGACTAATATTGGATCTCATGCTTAGGGTGATGCTTTGATAGGAGGAGCAATTTCTAGAAATTTTAAGAAAAATCAGAATGTCAGATGTTTTAATTGTTATAAACAGGGTGATTTGAAAAGGGATTATAGGCAATATGTTCCTAGAAATAATATTTTTTTCTAAGATAATCCAAACAGAAAGCCCCAGTCTTCTGAAGTATGCAGAAGGTGTGGTAAAGGTTAGCATTGGACTAATGATGGCAAATTAACAAGGGACCGATAAAGTAACCCTTTGCCACTGGGAGATATTTTAGGGAGCCTCTGGCAGGCCCCAAGGTCAAATTTGGTTCAATCATTTCCTGTCAGCATTAGGGAAACTCCTCCACAGAGCAATTAAAAGATTTAATACCTGTTGTTAAAAAAAAAAAAAAAAAAACTGCTCTGAATGTGACCAAAGACAGAAAAACTTTTACAGATACAACATCCAAAAGAGACCAGAAAATGAATACTTTGGCAAACTACTATAAATGATCAGAGACCAAAGCTAAAAATACATACAAATGTCATTAAAACTGAGTGCTTGGTAGACACCAGTACAGATGTTAACAAAATCTTGGCATCCACAGGAAGTACAAGTCGGGAGAAAATAATTATGAATGTTTAATGATTTTCAAAGACTTCTGAGAGATATTAATTGGCTATGACCTAAAATCAGATTAACTACTCATAAATTTTAAAATGTGGTAATGACTTAAATGGTCCAAAAAATTGTCAGCTAAGGCAGAGAGAGAGAATGGACTTTGGTAGAAAAGAAATTACAGGACACACTTGTGGATCACTTAAATTCAAAGCTTGGTTGTATCCTGGTCATAGTATCGTCTATGCATTTTCTTACAGGAATTCTTATTCATCTAGAGAGAACATATTATCTTAGAATGGATATTTTTACTACACAATGCTGAAATTGCCTCATTATGAGCAGAAACTGAACATTAGTGAAGACTTTGAAGTAATTTCTTAGGAAAGATTAGCAACAAATAACCCATAAGCAAAAGGCTTTAGTTTATTAAAAGAACTAATTGAGTCCTTCATCACATATTATGAGGAACACCAAAATATGGAGGCCCTACATTCTATACTGATAGAAATAAATCATGAAAGGTGGGTTTAAGTCAGGAAATTTAAGTAAAGTGACTCAAAGCCCTTGTAATTCTGTTCAAAAGTCAGAATTATATGCTATTCTCATGGTATTGTTAGATTTTCCATAAGTTTGTAATACAATTACTGACTCAATATTCAGAAAGAGTTGTTTTACATTTTGAAACCACTGAACTTATCCAAGATGATTCAGAATTAACTTTATTTATTCAATTACAATAAATAGAAATCATCCCTTATATAGCAAATGTCAGATCCCATATGGGTCTACAAGACCCTCTACCATAAGGTAATGACAAAATTGATCAGCTATTGGTATGAAATGTGCTAGAGGCCTCAGAATTTCACAAGAAACATGATGTTAAAAGCAAAGCTTGAAAAGGATTTTTTTTTATCACTTGGCAACAAGCCAAGGAAATTTTAAGGAAATGTCCCACTTGTTCTTTGTATAACCAAACTCCACTACCTGCAGAAAGTAACCCAAATGGTACACAAAGAAATTAAATTTTGTAAATGGATGTGTTTCATGTTTGCAGAGTTTGGAAAATTAATGTATAGACACCATATAATAGATGTTTATTCAAGATTTCAATGGGCAACTGTTATGAGTTCTGAAAAGGCTGATTCCAAAATTGCACATGTATTAGAAGTTATGGCCCATAGAGATACCAGTACAAATTAAAACTGACAATGTCCAGGTCATATGAAACAGCTTTTCCATATCACAATATAAAGCATATTACAGGCATATCATACAATTCTACAGTATAAGCAGTTATAGATAAAACATAATTGCACTTTAAAAGATATGCTTAATAAACAGAAAGAGGCAGTAAAGAACTCCAGAGATAGTTTTCACAATGCTTTATTAACTTTAAATTTTTAAATGCAAATGAGAAAGGAACAAAAGTTTTAGAGAGACAATGGACAGTAGGAAAATCTTTTGAATTAGATCAACCTGTATACTTTAAAGATACATTGGCCTAAGTATAGAAACCAGGATATTTGTTAAGTTGGGGAAGAGATTTTGCTATTGTTTCCACAGAAGAAGAAAAGCTATGTGTACCACAAAGAATGATAAAGATTATATTCAAACAGAAGAGACATCTTGATTAGGAGATGCAAAAGTTCATCAAACAGGATGGCATTCAACCTAAACTAACTTATAAGACTAATAATCCCCTTCATTTGATCAGATATAACCTGCCAAATACCTAAAAGTTAGGATTGGGTCAAGGTTTTGTCTTTCTAAGAGTACAAAGGCATCCAATCTTATGACCACTTGAAAAATGAGAGGAGGAGGAGGAGGAGGAGGAGGAGGAGGAGGAGGAGGAGGAGGAGGAGGAGGAGGAGGAGGAGGAGGAGGAGAAGAAGAAGAAGAAGAAGAAGAAGAAGAAGAAGAAGAAGAAGAAGAAGAAGAAGAAGAAGAAGAAGAAGAAGAAGAAGAAGAAGAAATCATCCAGGGGAAACATCCCAAGAAAAAGAGTAAAGTTGTCTAATAGTATAGCACACTTTCAACAGGATAAAATTTCATAAATTTTTCAAAATGTTTGTTTCTACTGTAGTTCTCTACAGATATATAAGCCTGTGATGGTCTGAAAGAAAATGGCCCCCAAGGGGGGTGGCACTATTAGGAAATGTGGCCTTGTTAGAGTAGGTGTGGTTTTATTGGAGGAATGTGTCACTGTGGAGGGGGTTTTGACGTTTCTTTTCTCAAGCTTTCCTAGGTGTGATTGACAGCCAACTTTCTGTGGCCTGCAAGATGTAAGGTACTCTACTATTTTTCCAGCACCATACCTGCCTGCATGTCACCATGCTCCCTACCATAATGGACTGAACCTCGGATCTGTAAGCAAGCTTTTCGATTAAATGTTTTCTTTATAAGAGTTGCCGTGGTTATGGTGTCTCCTCAGAGCAATAGTAAACCCTAAGACAAAGACAAATGGTCTTTTTGTAGTCCCAGTCCAATTAAAAATTAAAGCTGGCTTTGGAGTTTAAGCATGGCTCTGTCCTCTAAACCCAAGCATGCTTGTTAAAGGAAAATTCAAACTCTCTGATGGAAGAGTCATCTGGTATGGGACAGAAGAAAAAAACAAAACCCACTAATCTTGTAATCCTTTTGTTTTATTTTGACTCTTTAAAGCTTTTCTTAATGTATAAATATCATCTCAAAATTCATGATTTATATATATTATACAGTATATATTTATTTGAAACTTCTTTCATGATATTACTGGTCATATAGAGTACTAACTAATTCAAGAAATTGGCTTCATCTAGCTTCCTATACATGATTTTGGGCTTGTGTCTGAACAGGTATCTAGAAACTAAGTTTGTATACCCCAAATGTATTTAATAGACTGTGGTTCTTTAACCTCTCTGAGAGCTGCTGCCTATGAAATTTCAAATGTTTAGGTTTTCTTCAGTGAAGTGTGACCATTCTCAGCAGCAACCTTTGAAGTCTCCAAAAGATGGTGGGGCCCCACAATGATGATGATGACACCTGGATTGTATTAATACCACTAAGCTGACAAACACCATTCAAAATTCATCTTTGAACTACAAACTGCTCAGGACAATTTCAAGGTGATTAGCTAAGATGGTCCAGTCTCATGGACTACTCTAGACAGGACTTAAGATGAGCCCTATGCTTTAAAATTACACAGAGACTAGACAACAGCGAGCTCTCCCAGGACTTGACCATTATCTCAATTTTCTAAGGGTCCCCCCAAAGATGCCATCACTTGCAGACAACAGGAAGTAATTTTAAGAATATGACACCCAAATTCCCAAAATGTAGAGTGGGTGGTTACAGGTCATGTGGTGAATTATGGATGTTTATTACCATTTGGAGGGTTAGTTAAAAGTTGTTATTGGTAATGGTGAGAGAGAAAACTAACAAAGGAGATTAGATTCTAGGATCTCAATCTGAAAATCAAAAGGGGGGATATAGCATTGATAAAATAAAAGGGTAAAATTTTGAGTCTACTTTTAAACTAAAAAAGCAACTACTAGTCTCAAATATTTCACATTAGTGTGGAGCTTTGTATATTCACGTAATTTTAAGGTTATTTTTGTTAATCGTGTATATGTTTCTACTCTTGTTTAAAATATTTTTGTATATTAATACAAATTTAAGGTATTTTTGTTATACTGTATTATATGTTTCTATTCTTGTTTAAAGTATTGTGCCTTTGTATCTCATTTAAAATGTAAAGTTCTAGTCCTTGAAAGCAATTAAGGGTAATAAAGAAAGAGAGGTTATGGATGAAGAAAGTGTGGAGTATATACACATTAGAATACTACTCAGCGGTAAAAAACAATGACTTCTCGAATTTTGCATGCAAATGGATGGAAATAGAAAACACTATCCTGAGTGAGGTAACTCAGACCCAAAAAGATGAACATGGGATGTACTCACTCATAATTGGTTTCTAGCCATAAATAAAGGTCAGTGAGTCTATAATTTGAT
>NW_026067941.1:4309885-4331833 GCF_014885135.2 Alexandromys fortis | reverse complement strand
GGATAGGGGAGCAGGGAAGCACACATCTTAATTAAGGGAGCCATCTTAGGGTTGGCAAGAGATTTGGTGCTCCCAGGTGCCCAGGGCGATGTCCCCAGTTAGTTCCTGGGGCAGCTGAGGACAGAGAACCTGAAATGACCCTATCCTATAGCCATACTGATGAATATCTTGCATATCACCATAGAACCTTCATCTGGAGATGGATGGAGATAGAGACAGAGACCCACACTGGAGCACCGGAATGAGCTCCCAATGTCCCAAGGAGGAGCAGAAGGAGGGAAAATATGAGCAAAGAAGTCAGGACCACGAGGGGTGCACCCACCCATGGAGACAGTGGGGCTGATCTATTGTGAGCTCACCAAGGCCAGCTGGACTGGGACTGAAAAAGCATGGGATAAAACCGGACTCTCTGAATATGGCGGACAATGAGGGCTGCTGAGAAGCCAAGGACAATGCCACTGGGTTTTGATCCTACTTCATGTTCTGGCTTTGTGGGAGCCTAGTCAGTTTGGATGTTCACCTTCCTAGACTAGGATGGAGCGGGGAGGACTTTGGACTTTCCACAGGGCAGGGAACACTGACTGCCCTTCAGACTGGAGAGGGAGGGGGAGAGGAGTGGGGGGAGGGGGAGAGGAGAGGGAGGAGGGGGGGGAAAGGGAGACAGGAAGGGAAATGGGAGGCGGGGAGGAGGCGGATTTTTTTTTCAACAAATAAAAAATTTAAAAAAAAAAGAGAGGTTAACAGTCATCTGTAACAATCAAACTTATAGTCATGTTAGGCATGTTTTCAAGATAAACAGATATTTTAAATAAATGGTCTTCAAACTTCAGAGATCTACATAATTTGGCATTTAAAATGTTTTAATTATATAAAGTTTTCATGACAGTGAGACACGTCTGCTCCTGGCAGCACCAATTTACTTCAAATAAGATGATGGGCATTGAAGAACTTTTTTTTTTTGAAGAACTTTTATATGGAGCTAGTGTTCATTGTAGCAAAGTTAGCCACTGGAGAGAAACTGCCCTTGCCTTGACTGATAACAGTATGCTGTCCAAATTGAACAAGCAGTACTCAAAGGAAAGAAACTGATGAACTTTGCCAAGACAAGGTAGGACAATCCATCAAAGGTTCCTGCTTCACAAAAAGTCTGTCAGATATTCTTGCCCTGTATGCTGAAGATGGATGTCCCAATGTTGCAGAGGAATTTTAAGGTGTCAGTCCAGAGAGCCAAAAGTTTCTCATTTCTATAGTTTTGGAAGTTGCTTCCTCTAGCCCTCCTGTTTAATCAGGTAACCTTCTTGGTTCTCTAATGGGGTTGAAGATTAGATAGTTATTGTTTTCCATAGTTATGATAGAAAGTAAATCAGGTACAAAACTTTGGACTTACCAAGATAGGATAGAAAATGGAGTGTTTTCTCTGAATTTGCTGAGTGCTAATGGACTTGATATTGTGGATACAGTTCTTACTTGATAATTATTCTTATTGTATATATTTTTACTGTTAGACCTAAAACCTTTCTTTTTCATTTAGACAAAAGTGAGGGAATCTTGCAAGAGAATTGTTTGCACTTTCACTCTGCTGTACCAATGAAGTTTGCCTTGACTCAGAGGGCAGAGGTAATTACTAGCTGATCAAAATTGACCATAGAGCTTTTGGGGGACCAAAGACATATAGAGAGACATGGGATGTGGTAAGGAGGGGCCTAGACATATGCACAGCCTTTTTGGATTGAGAAAGGAGACAGAGTTCACTGGTCGCTTCTCTGCCACTTCTCTGATCAACTGTGTGTTAATGCCATACCTGATTCCCAAGTTTTTATTAAGAATATAATAATTTAGATAATTGTCATGAGAGAGATAAAGAAGTTAAACTGTATCATCTTCTTGAGACTATAGCTCAACTGGGATAGTACTTAGCTAGCATGCTTGTGGTCCTGGGTTCAGTTCCATTAAATGAATAAAAAAATAAATAAATCAGTGTCTGTAACTGGAGGAGAGAAAACTTCAAACCACCATGAAGAATTTCTAAAATCACACTGTCCTTTCCATTGCCTAGAAAACCAAAAGACTACCCACACTATGAGGAACTGTACTAGAGGTTACTCAGATTATATTCTGACAACAAATCTGGCTGCACTTAGCCTGTATTCTGAGAACTTGCATGAGGCTAAATTGAAAAGCTCAGCCATCATCAGAGAAGCTTCCTTCTGCAGTAGATGGGAACAAATACAGAGACCCACAACTGGACAATATGGAGACAAGAGAAAGAGAGAGAGAGAGAGAGAGAGAGAGAGAGAGAGAGAGAGAGAGAGAATGAACTCTGTCCTAAACAGGATATGTCCATCAAATCCCTCCACTCAGCGCTCAGAGAACTATGCAGAGGAGGAGGCAGAAAGACAATAAAGGCCAATGGAGAAGGACCACACTGAGGAAACAAGGCCGTCTGCACACAATAGGATGGATGCACAGAGACTGTGGCCTCATGCACAGGACCGGCACAGGTCCACGCCTGATGGGGTCCCAGCACTGGAAGAAGGAGTGAACACACACTTAAAGGCAGGCACCATGCTCAGCAGTAGAGGGCCAATACAAAAAAATTGGGCCTCATAATGCTTTGTCAGGGCATGTTTTTGTGTTTGGAATTTTCTTATTTGTTTTTTTTCTCTTTGGGTATTTTACTTATATGTAATGGTTTCCAATTTTATGTCTTTATTGGATTTCAGTGTGTGCCAATGTGTGTGTGTGTGTTGTGCTTTTTCTTTGATTCTTTTTTCAAATGTCTGTTTTCTAATGAGCAAGTAAGCAAGAAAAGGTATAGACTTGGGGAGACAGGGAGGACCAGGGAGGACTTGAGGAAAGAGTGACCATAACCAGAATGGATTATATTTTAAAAAAAATCTATTTTCAATGTAAAAAAAAAAGTAATGAACTATGTTGAAGGAAATTTTGAGACAGTATAGCACTGCACTTGTGGAATGGCTATTATTGATTACTCTTATGCAGGTCTTCCATAGAAAAGATCAGCAAGTAAGACAGAAAGAATTTTAAAAATGTGCAGAGAGAAAAGGGTCATTAGAAAGCTTAAGGCTGTAGCCAAACCATGGGCTGAAAAAAGACTGTGATCCTTAAAGAGATTAGCACAATTCCTGAGCAGCCTTTCCTCTGCCCTAGAAGGACAGGAAAGGTTCCCTGAGGGCAAAATCCCACACAACAGATGCCCCAACCTGTGAACAGAGAAGGTCTTGTGGGGTCCCCCCAGCTGGTGAGTAACTACCCAGGGAAGGTTTTCACCAGTGTCCGCGTACAAAGGCTGCTGCAAGTGTGGTCCAAGGAAGCCAGGCTCTATCCTAAACTGGAAGGATTTGGCAACATTGTCCACCTAGTATTGGATTGGGAAGCATGAAAGACATGAGATTGCGGGGGTCATAGGTTCTTCCTTCACTATGTGAGAGAACCACGGATGGCAAGCAACAGAAAGCAAAGTCAGAATCTCCACAAAGATACCCTGAGATACTGCATGAAGCTGTGAGGGTAAATTCTGAGATGTCAGAGTCATGACATACCTACCAAGGAGGGCTGCATACAGATTGTGGAACTAGCCCAAGAGAGAGAGATACATGTTGCCAGCAACAAATTAAGAGCAAAGGAGAAGACACCTAAGTCCTTTTAAATTGTTGTAATTTCATCAGGATCCTCAGATCCCAGACATAGGGCTAGAGAATTTTGTTTTCCTTGCCTATTTTCAGTCCTGCTTTGGTCCTTACTGTGCCCCTACTTCTCCCTCTTGAAATGGTGATGTATATTCTGTATCACTGTATGTTAGAAGTATGTGATTTGTCTTTTTCTTTTATAGGAGATGGGTCATAGTTAAGAGATTGTCTCATGTCTCAGAAGAGGCTTTGGACTTTGGGCATTTTAATAGAGTTTGA
Source organism: Alexandromys fortis (assembly GCF_014885135.2). Lineage (NCBI taxonomy): Eukaryota > Metazoa > Chordata > Mammalia > Rodentia > Cricetidae > Alexandromys > Alexandromys fortis. The sequence goes on along the minus strand of NW_026067941.1, from coordinate 4,327,904 downwards.
ACTGTTAAAAACTGTGAAGATTTTTGAAGTTGAACTAAATGAATTTCGCATCCTGTGATGGCCATGACTTTGGGGGTGCTAAGGGCAGAATGTTGTGTCTTGAATTCAAAATGTTCCTCATAGGCACATGTGTTGAACACTTGATTCCCAGTTGATGACCCCCCCCCCTTTGGAAGAGAAAGGAGACTTTGTGAGTGAGGGGCTGGCTGAAAGAAGTATGTCACTAGAGGGGGACCTTGAAGTTTTGTAAGGTAGCTCTACTTCCTGCTGTGTGCCCAAGATCATGCAATGTGAGAAGCGGGCTTCATGTACTCTCGCCACGCCTTCCTTGCCATGGTGCACTCTCTCCTTCTGAAACCCTGAGCCAAGTAAACACTTCTCCTTGAGTTGTTTGGGACTGAGTATTTTATCACGGCAGCCTAAGAGAAAATACAGACTGACTACCTGCACACAGAGTCAGCTCAATGGATTCATTAGATGCATTCTCAAGTCCATTTCCCATAGCTGAGGCCTCAAGCCCACTTCAGTCCTGTCTGTGAGAAACCAAAGTAACTCAGGGGCCAGGAGAAACCTGTCCCCAGCCTCTTCTGAGCCTGGGTCTCAGTTTAGTTTAACCTTCAGTCAACCTCTGAGGGGCCTGGGTCCCAGTTTAGTTTCACTTCCGGTTTCTTTACTCTGTTAAAGCAAGAAGAGAAGGCCCAGCCAATCAGGTTCGGGATGACCTAATCCCCAGCCAATTGGGTACAGTAGGTAACACCCTCCTCTCCTCTCCTGGTTGCCTATAAAAGGAGCCTATGAGCTGTGGTCAGAGTTGCAGCCATTTTGTTGTCTGGGTGGCCGACCCCAGCATGTTGGAATAAACAACACTTTTGCTGATTGCAGATATAAGTGACTGTCTTTGTTTTGTGAGATACTCCAAGGACCCTAACACCTGAAACCAAAGAAGTGCGATGGAGGAAAACCAGAACAGAAAGGGATAGCTGTACTAACTGCTATAGTAACTGTTAAAATATCTTGCCACATCAATGTTGTTCACAAACGCAGGGGCCCATGTAACACATCACCAGGGTTACAGAGACGCAGAAAAATCCTAGTCAGTTTGCTTTCCTGCAAATCTCTTTCTGGTTACTGAAGCAAGTAGAAAGCAAACTCTGTACGACCAGATAATATAGAATCTGCTCCCCAGAAGCACTTTAGCTAATATTTGTGTTGTGTTAACACAACCTTAACAGCTATGATGTTTTCTAACTCTGAAGGAAAGGGGAGATCTGGTAGCTTCCAGCTGGCCTTGGAAATGGGACACACGTGTACTTATTAAAAAATTTGTATTAGATAGTTTTAATGATTCTTTTTAAGATATATATTGTGAAAAATCCTCTAGCCTATTTGGAATAAGCAGACTACACAGTGAGAAAGTATAGAAGTTGGGGAATCTTAGATTTTAGGTTGCTTTAAGATTTGAAATTGGGGGCCACTGCAGGTGTAGGAATGGTAGACTGGAGAGGAAAGATCAAGAGGAGTCTCCATTCTAACTCAAAGCCCTTCTTTTTGTCCTCCAGCTTCCTGCAGGCAGACCTATGGTCAGTCTAAAAAGAAACTGCACTAATGAAATCTATCCCTTCCTTGGGAGTGGAGAGGATGAAAATCGGACACTATGATTTTGATGCCACACTCAGGATAAGATTGTGCCCTGAGATCTATGGCGGTTTCTGATGATCAACTTGGAATCTGATAAGACAGCATCTTCATGATGTGGCAGCTGTGAGCCAGGAAGGAGTCAGGAGATCCTACTGGACAGTCCAGGGTCTGTGTCCCTGCTCCAGGAGAAGTATGACAAAGCACTGACTGGAGACAAGGACCATAATATGATGACCAAGAACAGCGAAGTGCACAGAGGGAGAGAAGCCTCCTCTTCCACCCAGCATCCCTACTTCCAGAACAGCACCCACTCTCCATTATCCTTCTACATCCCCAAGACAATTGCATACCACACACCATCAAGGCTATGTTCTATCCAGCCTTATACCTAAACAGGCCTTATTCAGCTTTCAGAGAAAGCTGCGGTCAAGAAGCACGAAGGGTTCCTCAAGAAGGGCAGGAGCAAATTGGAGACTTCCCAGGGTACTGCTATCTGTTCTCTATGAGATGGTCAGGATCCTGTTACAAACAAATTGCATCTTCTACCGCTGAAATTTCTCCATGTTCTAACAATATTAAACAGGCTAAGCAACTGCAGACTTCAGTGCCTGAATGAGCCAGGCCTGTCTGGGTTTCTTAGACTCCCCCAGGCAATTGCCTGTCAAGCTAGACAAGCTTCAGAACTCCCCTTAATGTACCTGTTAGACTCAGAACTGCCTTCTCTGCCTGATTAATTTCCCAAGGGGACCAATCTGCTTGTTTTAGAACCTTCCTGCTTCAGAGCAAGAGCTGAGAAGATCCGTATAGATCAAGAGGGATCAGAGAATGAGCCAGATGGGGCATCCTCTGAAAGACACTGGGCTGTATGAAGAAAACCAACAAAAACAAAAACCCCAAACAACAATTACAAACCAGATAAACAGATCTAGATGAACCTGCCCTGCAGGTTTGCACAATCACTAGTAACATATGAAGGGTCATATTTTTTAATAAAACAAAACAAAAAAAAAACTCATCGAACATTTTCACCTACAAGCTCATCAAACATTTTCACCTACAAGCAGAGTGAATCCCTGTGCCTTCTTCTAAGTAAAGTTATAGATAAACTTCTAAGTAAAGTTATAGATGATTTATGGTTAATAGATGATAGATTACCACAAAAGTGCACCTAACTTTCTCTTTACAGAAGAAAGACGTGTGTGAGAGACCCTAATGGTTTTGAAAATTTTTATTATTTTTCATTTACTTATTATTATAAGATCCATGGTGTGCGCGTGGAGTGAGAGGATAACTCTGGGAGCTGGATTCTACTCTTTGGATTTTGAGGTGTTAGACTCAGATCGTGCCGACATGGCAAGTACCTTCCTTTCTTTACTTGCTGAACCACTCTGCTAGCCTCTAAAATTATTTTACACATTCATCTCATTGCAAGTCATTATTAGAATAAACACCATCATAACCTCATGTCTGGTCACTTTAATAAAGCATCAAAGTCCAGGGAGGGTAACTGACTAACTTAAGGCCACATAGCAGTTCAGTCCAACACAGAACTCTTACATTCTTGCTCCTAGGTCTGTATTATTTTCCAAATACACCAAGCCACTGCCTTTTCCATTGAAGAGGAGATAGGGAACATTTAAGAATCAAGTTGAGCAGGCTTTTAGATCAATCCTCATGTAATACATGATTCCAAGCAATGAACGTATTGAACTTCCCTAAGCCTCAGGCCTCATCTTAATAATGGGAATAACTCACTGTAAATAGTTAAGTAAAATGATATATACTAGCTATTGATAAAAAGCAGGCCTGCTAAAATATAACATAGCCAATAGGGCCACTAAATTAAAATACTCATTTAAAATACTTCGATTAAAATACTCATAAATATGTGGTGAGGGCTAGATGGCTCATTTTCACTCAACTTTTAATTTGTTTTGTTTTGTTTTTTATTTGGGGGAAATGGTACTCATATCTTGACACCATGTGGAGGTAAGAACAACTTCAGAGATCTGGTACCCCATTTCCACCTTGTTGAAGCAGGGTTCTAGTTCCTGGTACGCTGCATGTTCCTACCAGTAGGCCCTTGAGGTTTTAAATGAGTCTCATGTCTCTGTCGCCTACCTCCCTATAGGAATTCTGGGATTACAGGAGCTTGTTGCTTTATCAAGATTTTTTAATGGGTTCTGGAGTTCAAATGCCAGTCACCAGGCTTGCATGGCTACCACTTTTACCCTCGGAGGAATCCTTCTGGTCCCATCTTCACTCAATTCTAAGTGGAAAATCAAAACATTTTAGAACCCTTAAATAGATCTGTAGGGTGATACAATGAACTAACCCAGATTATCCATAATACGGAAACAGATGCCTGAATGGGTGCAATTCCTTTCTCTGTGCCTTCTCGGGTGAACTTCTCCGCTATAAAAGATGAAAGCTTTCCCTGAGCATGGTGACACAGCTGGTGAACCTAATCCCTTGGGGACTGAAGGGGGGGGGGGATCAGGAACTCAAGGACAGCCATTGCTATGTAGCTTTGGGCTAGCTGGAAGAAGAAAGATGAAGAAAAGGGCAAAACTTAAAATTTCTCAAGGTGTTTCAGAAGATGCAAAGCTTCTCTAAGGATCACCACCTTTTGGTTGAATTACAACTCACATGTCATGATTCTTTCCCTGAGTCTATCATATTAGTAAATTCCGTATGGCGCCCCTACAATTTGGATCTGGCCAAGTAGAACCTCTACTGAGCGAAACTAAACCCCTCCTCATCTCCCGTGAGTCCTCTCAGAATGTAGCAACCAGGTCCCTGAAACATGCTCTGCTCCAGCTTCTGAGTCTGACCAATTGCTTCTCTAGAATGTAGTTTTCAAAGTTGATTGAATATTGGAATCACATAAAGAACTTCAAAAACTACTAATGCCTGACTCCCACCTTCACGGAGTATGAGTCAGTTGGTCTGGGATGCGGCCTGGCATGGGGATTCCTTTTTGCAGAGCCTCAAAGATGATTCTACAGTGGAGCCAAGGAGGCGAACCCCTGACAGCTGACAGAGAGATCTATCCAATCCAGAAGAGGGGGTTGGAAACTGAAGGGTGCCGCATAGGCAGCCCTTCTTGTGGGAGACCTTGTCAGTGCCTCCTGAAGAAGTGTTGACCGCATCTCCCTCTGCTCCCCTAAAATGGCCGCTCTTGCTGAGTTGACTTCTATCCATCTGCTTCCACGCCCCCCACCCCTCAACACCGCCTCAACTCTTCACGGTGAGCTCTGGAAAACAGAATTCCCTTTTCTGTGCTCTCTACATTTGCCAGCAGAAGTGGCGCACGCAGCAAGCGCTTCTCACACCAAAGCAACTAGGCTTATTCCTGCTGTTTCTCTGACCGAAGTTCCCAGGCGAGAGCAAACTTTTTCAAGAAGTCCTGACTGCGACGCGATCAAAGGAGCACTTCAAGGACACTCAAAAGCTATCCCGTGGTGACTGAACCAGCCCCCAGCAAGCGAGGCGGCTCTAAGTTGGTTTATAACTCTCAAAGTGTTCTTTCTAGGGCTCCTCGGATGTGAATATAATTAAAGCCACCGCACATTACCTGGTCCATTGTGCCTGGTCCTGGTCCCTGCTCATTGTTCAGATAAGACAAGACTGATGAATGTGAATATGTCGGAACTTAAAGCAGGCAGGAGATAATGAAAACGGCTGATTGGAAAGTCCTTATCAACTCAAGAGAACTCTGAGATACACAAAGCAGGACAGCGTGCCAACCTGTCTTCCAAAGTCACGAAGTTGAACAGCGGCAGCTGCAAACTCCGCAGCCTTCTCCCCAGTGCTGCCCACAAGTCAGCAGAGCCCCTTACGTAGAACTCCAGGGAGACCCTGAGCTCGGGCTCTGCTGCTCAACAGCAGGCCCCAGTCCCTGGTGAAGGAAAGATGCAGAAACAGCTCATGAAACCCAAGGTTACATTGCCAGTATGCTTCAAAGGGTCAGAATTACCTGTGCCAGTTGTTGCCACTTTATACAGCTTGGGCACGGCTCACCCTTCAGATCCCTGCTCTCTGTTCACACCCTTTCACCAATCTTGACTGCTCTGGCTCTGAACGCTCCTGCAAGAACCCATCTCCTTCAAGCCCCAACTCCATTCGCTGATACACAGACATTTTTGGAAACCCTAGAAACTATTGTTGTTATCAAGTGTGTTGAAAATACTCGTTGTTTTCTTTTCTGTTATTACTATTATGTTGTTGCAATAAAGGAAGCTTTACCTTCCAGTGGTCCTCCCATTGCTGTGAGCAGGTGACAAGGACTTCAGGGTACCAGTCCATTCTTAGAATCAGTCCATTCTTAGAATGAAGCAGCACTCCCTCCGGGAGCGCATGGGTCAAAGGCTTCCGCCAGCCGTGTAGTCTAATAAAATCTAGAGAATCTGTGTGAGACACCAGGGAATAACTAACAGGGTGTTGAGCATTGGTTCACATCCCAACATGAGTAAATCTACTGTCACTCTTCTTCCAGCCTATGATACTCATCCTTCTAGAAAGCACCATTGTTTTCTCCCTTGCCAGTGTTTAAATTTACCTAAAATCAGGGTTATTTCTTTAAATTCTATTGCCATGTTGTTTAAAATATCCAAAGCATTTCTCTTTGAGTCATGGAGTATAATCACTCTGTTTGGGACTGTGGATACTCTGTCCTTTGGAAGGTTCAGGGCTGTCTAGTTAATCCTCTTGGTTTTCATTGCTTCCTAACTGATTCTTTCTTTAATTACAGAAAGCCTATAGCTCTCCTACCCTCACATTCTCAAGTCTTACCATGGGTAGAAAATTGTTATGTCTCCTTTCAGTATTTTATCCACATTTTTGAAACATTTGATGGATATTTTAAAAACCATAATTACCAGGCTTGGTATTATATTATTCTTTGGTATTTTAACAGAAGATTAACTCCAGGGAGTTCCCAGACTTGAAACTATTTTCAGAACATGAGGTATTTCCTTAAACCAGGAAATTCTGGCAAAGCAAACATTGGAATAAGCTGGAGAGTATTCTGCAGCATAGGACAGAAAGGGGAAGTTTATATTTTAGATTTCTTTTTTGATATGATAGCAGAAAATTGACATGAGCTATATATAGCAAGCTTACATGTCAGTGAACTTTACCGTGGAGGGTCACTCTAAGCCAGATTCTGTTTCTCTTCAGCCAGGACACCTTGGAAGCCATTTCCTGCCCAGATGTCATGAACTAGCATGTTCCATATGATGGAACTGCATGGAGAAAATGCAATGGGAAAGCATATTAGCGCAAAGAGCTTTGGAGAGCCAGGGTCTAGAGAAAAATTTGCCTATGGATGTTTCATCAAAGCTCTATAGATGCTAGAAAGGCTGAGTCTGTGTTCTGAAGTTTTTAAGATTTATTTCCCAATGACTTCCTGTCATTTGAATCTTTACCCACCTCTCTTTTATAGCTTTTCCTTAGGAACACTTCACATCCTAATGGGTACATCCTCGTCACCAAATCTTACATACACACCCTAACATCAGGGATTAGAGAATGGTTAGAAATGGCTGGGAGAACAGTCATTGATACATACAATAAAACAGAAAACCATGTTGTTTGTTTGTATATTCACATATAACCACTAAGCATTCTTGTCCCATCCCCACCACATGTGAGTCTAGATTTTCATTACAAGGAACTCTGAGAATCTTTTCAATAGCCTAAAATCAACTTGAACCCCCTAATGCAAGCATACTTGCATTCAAAAGACACTTCTAGGGGATGATGATGTAGCTCAGTTGGTAGAAAACTTGCTTAACACACCTAAGACCCTGGGATGATCTTTGGCAACCATAACAGCTGCTTCTAATATACCACTTTATATTTCAATTAATAACTTTTAAAGAAAAATTTAATCAGAAAATTAAAGAAAAAAAGAAGGAAAATTATTCTAAAGGGACAAGAAGTAGGCAAGAGCCAAGATAAGTAGGTCTATTCCCCAAATCTGAAAAAAGTATGGTGTGTGTGTGTGTGTATGTTATGCAATGTTGGTTATTTTGATGTTGAAATTCATTATACTAAAGAGAAATTGGACAAAGATTCCTTGTATAACAAAGGGACATAGGTAAGTGCATCAACAAGTACAAAACCACCATAGTCAGTCAAACCATAAAAAAGCAGGACAATTCCTTGAGACCTTGGACAGATAAAAAGGGGTGAGCTGCAGGTAAAAGGGACATCTAGTTGAGAACAGACCTTACAGTTACATTCATTCCCGATTGCTGCTGTAATAAATTAACCACAAATTGGACTGCTTCTAACACTAAATCAGTGCTTGACATTCTTGAAGGGTCAAGGGTCAAAAGGGGTCTCATTTGACTAAAATCAAAATATTAGCAATAGTGTGTTCTCTCTGGAGGCTCTAGGTAGAACCCAGCATCGTTACCTTTTCATCTTGTAGAGGACATTGTCTCTCTTTTGATCCTAACTCTTTCCTATGTATTCACGCTCAACAAAAAGTGGGCCATTTCCATATCATTTAATTTTGACCTGCCCCCATCCTAATTTTCTGCATTTATGCACACCTGTGATTACTTTAGCGATAGCCCTGTAATTCAGCATAATATAACCTCAGGGTCAGATAAATTAATTAAACTCCTTTTCCATGAAAAGTAACATAGCTTCTGGCATGGACATGTTGGTTGGGGGAGGGAGGCTTCCATTATCCCAGCTGTGATAACACTGTGAGAAAAAAAAGAAGGAAGAAAGGGAAGAAAGAAAGAAAGAAAGAAAGAAAGAAAGAAAGAAAGAAAGAAAGAAAGAAGAGAGGGAGGGAGGGAAGGAGGAAGGAAGGAATGATTCATGAGAGGACATAACCCTATGTGTAGGGTGAGAGACTGGAAATGCTCAAGTGTGTTTCTAGAGTCATATTAAATTAGGAATTATAAATTAATATGACTTTAAGGATTAGCTATGCCGAGCAACTATATCCATCAGAACATGCGTTATGGGCTGACTCCCAGTCATCCATAATGTCTCCCATTGAAAAGGGGAAAGACATGCTACCCTCTCTGTATCTGCACATTAATTGGAACAAAACTCAGGACAAGAGGTTACTTAATGCACTCATCATTCAAGAAATAACTCAAGCACCACAGCCCTTAGGAAGAGGCTCTCCCTACTCCTCAGCAATATTAATCTGTCCTTGGAGCTCTTTCCTCGGTGCTAGCCTTTCCAGCAGTACTTATCACTCGGTAATGTAATTTCCTGTCTCTGTGCCTGTCTCTCCTCCTGGCTGGTGAGGTCCTTTTGAGGACAAAGAGTGACTTATATATCTTTGTATTCTATGCACCGATCATAGTGGCTAACATAAAGAAGATTCAATGTGTACATTGAATGAAACCCCATGAGGTGAACCAAAAGCGTACTGAACTCCAATCTTCAGGAGCATTTGGGGAAATAAAGCTAAAGGAGGGCAGATTTCAACACTGAACAATAAATCTCTACTTCCTGAAGATGCTACTGAGAGGGGGAGACAGGAAGCTAATAGGAGCTAGGAAGTATAGGAGATTTTCCTCTTATTGACTATAGATTAGACAAGCAAGGTCAGAACACAGACAAGAGAGTTACCTGCTATGCCTTTATACATCGTCGACCACGCTCAGCATACAAATGAATGTCAGAGGGGGAACAAACAGTTTCTGGGAATGGAGCAGAAATGTTTAAAAAGATAAAACTTTCAACTTGTGATATACTTTAGAAAAATGATTCCAGACACAATTTATTCTGAAATACTTTGTAAAAAAAAAAAGAGAGAGAGAGAGAGAGAGAGAGAGAGAGAGAGTCTAACACTAGCTGATGAAGTAAGAAAATGGAAATAGCTCTCATTCTCTGAAACTACAAAATCGATTGTTTCACCAACACCGACCAGAATAAAAAGGAGAATTGAAAACTTTAAACTAGCTGTCTGAGTCCGTGTTCTGCTGCTGGGAAGAGACACCATGGCCATGGCAACTCTTATAAAGGAAACATTTAATTTGGGTTTGCTTATAGTTTCAGAGATTTAGTTCATTTAGCAACGTGGTGGTGTGCAGACAGACTTGACACTAAGAAGTAGCTGAGAGATCTAAATCCAGATCTGCAGGAAGAGAGAGCCACTCGGCCTGGATTAGGCTTCTGAAACCTCAAAAGAGAAAGAATGGAAATGCTCAAGTGTGATTCTAAAAGGAATCACACTTCCCCCAGCAAGCCACACCTCATAATCCTTCTCAAGTAGTGCCACTCTGTGATGACAAAGCACTCAAATATATGAGCCTATAGGAGGCACTCTTGTTCAAACCACCACACTGACTATCTGCAAGAAGACAAGGAACAGAGGGATCAATATGTAGGTGTTTACAGAATGGGACATCAAGACTTCTTTTCTTTACATGCAGGCCTTTGACCTCTCCCTCTGGAGATATAAAGTACATAGATCATATGTGTGTGTGCATGCTAGCTGCTGAGCTGAGAGAATATGAGTGAAGAGTAAAACCTGCTGTGGGACAATGGCCTGTATCCTGTCAATTATATTTTAAGTAAATGCTGATTGGCCAGTAGACAAGCAGGAAGTATAGGTGGGTGACCAGATGGGAAGTAGAGGTGGGGCAACAAGAATTCTAGGAAGAGGAATGTTCTTTCTGCAGTCTTTACCCAGCTGCAGAGGAAGCAAGATGTGAATGCCTCGCTGAAAAAAGTACCAAGCCATGTGGCTCACATATACTAGAAAAATGGACTAATATAAGTTATAAGAGTTAATAAGAAGTCTGAGCTACTAGGCCAATCAGTTTACTAATGTAGACCTCTATGTGATTTCTTTGGAACTAAATGGCTATGGGACCTGGTGGGACAGAAAAACCTCAATCAACAGAAACCTAAATTTCAACCTTGATCATGATTGGAACACAACTTGGCAACACCACCTTTCCCCATTAAGTTTTGTTTTTCCTATTGCTAAAAGTAACTTTTTGATTTCGCATTTGTGGACCAAGAAAGTTATAGATGAGAAGTAACAGGTCTCCAGTTTTCTTCTCCTACTTATCATGAGAAATCTCTATTAGGAGTGGTGCATGAAGAGGAGAACCAGCTCAGACAGAAAAGGTTGGAGTTCCGTGAGAACAGAGCTGGTGAAACTTACCATGGGAGAGAAAGGTGAGCAAAAGGAAAAAAAATAGCTTCCAGGAAATCTCAATATTTTAAAGGTCAAGCAAAGAAAAGGATGCTCATGAAGGTAGTTGATAGAGAAAACCTGAAAAGGCACAAGGGAAATGAATTATTATGGGTTCAATGTCCGTATCTCAAGGACTCAGGCAGCAATGCCATCAAACAAAAGGACATTTGGTAAGCAAATTATTGAGTTAAATACTTCTATTGTTCATAGCACAAAAGAAAGAATTAGCTCCTAGAAATAGTAAAATCTTCCTATGGATCTGACTCTGACAGCATAGCATTTCCTCTATGAATTCACCCTCTCCCAGACACAGGAATCCTCTCCCTAACACATGGCCACTCTGCCATTTTAAGAGCCAAACAAAGGGTTTGGGCAGCTAAGGAAAAGCACTTTGTCATCATTAGGTAAATCTTGTAGATCTCAGAAGCCCAGAATATGACTCACTGAGCTTCAAGATCAAGGGCTACGGACTAGAAAGACAATACCTAAGGGAAGAACAATGAAAGTGATGGGCAAGGGGATTTTTATTGTTATTTGTAAGGAGCTTGACAATTGGCCTATCGTGGTGGGGGTGGGTCCTTCTTATTCCAGTTTGCTCATAAGGAAATAGGCTAAGGGGTTCTATCACCAGGACTATATTGGGTTTCCCTGGGAGATGAGTCAAGCAGAAGAAAGCATCCATGACAGGAGCTGCACAAAGGAAAGTCTTGGTGGGAAAATTGTAAATCAGCCATGTTTCTAAGCTTATAAACAAACTTGAACTGTTGATGAAATCCTACCAATGAGCATGCATTTGTGAACTTTAAGGAAAGTTAAATCCAAGAAGAAACAGATGGCTAAGTTGACCTAAATTCAGAATAGAGTCTGGTACCCAGTGACTGGCCTGGGGTGCAGTTGGGGGAACTGTTTGGTGCAAGTGCATTCTGTGTTCCTCTAAAAACCATGGCTCTTGAACCAGTCATGTACCTGTTCCAACCGTCAAGATACATAGCTGCTAGAAAGAGTCATGTTGCCACCCAGACCTGACCTGTGAGCTGTCATAAACCATTCAAGACCTCTTCCCTCCTTTACATCTGTGGACCAGAGTGGAGACCCTGGTAGGAAGTTTTCTTATAGAAGTGGGCTTCTCTCTTTGTTTTTTTTTTCAGTTTATACCAATGGTGTGTTTCCCTTAGTTGCATGATGAACTGAAATTTCTAAAACTGTTAGCTTAAATCATCATCTCCTACTTTTAAGTTGTCTATATCCAGCATTTTTTATAGTGGTAAAACTAACAAAATTAGAAATAATGACCATTCTCAGTCTTAGAGAACAAATAGCTAAGTATCTGGGCTCATATCTTGGTTCAATCATGACCAAATTTACATGCTGATAGATGTAAAACAAATGTAAGAGCTGAATTGCTTGTGATAGAGTACTGTCTACACATGCTCTGAATAAATCATAATGCTCAGGGCATAGTTTTCTATACAAAAGTTTGTGCTCATCACATATCTAGTTTCAGAGAGGGAATAAAGCTTACTGTTGTGTCCAACTGTGACAAGTTAGTTCTAGTGTGACATACTTTATAGTTTTATTTAAGTAGAAAAGCTTAGGGATTATCATTTAATAAATATACTTGGTGCTGAGATAGGAAAAGAACGATGGGGCTGGAGAGATGGCTCAGCAGTTAAGGGTACTTATTGTTATTCTAAAGGACTTGAGTTCAGTTCCCAGGCCCCAAGTCAGCCCATAACCACCTGAAACTCCTGTTTCAGGGAATCTGATGTCCTCTTCAGGCCTCTATAGGCACTTGCACACATATGACATACAACAATGCAAACACATAAATAAAAATAAATATAAAAGGTAAATAAAAAGAACAACATCCAGCACAGATAAGTGAAGTCCCCATTGAGCCCCTGAGTTTCAACACGCAGCATTTATCCAGCCCATTAGTCACTTTGGCTCTTGGTGTTTTCATTGATGTAATAGATTTATTGGTATTTTTAAATCATGTTCTACAGGCTATGGGAAGACTGAATTTTCTTCCAAAGGATCCTTTAAAAGGTTGCCTTAAAAATAGCATTCTTTAAATACATAAATTATAAATGATTTTTAAACTTTAATAAAAACACCAACACATTCAAACGTGCCATCTATTAAATTGTAATGTATTGGAGACTACCAGCTTCTTAACTTGTACTGTTAGTTTATCTTGCTTTTGGCAGTCCTGAGAATCTATCTCCCTCTGGCATATAGATGTATTTACTTAGACCTAGGTAAGTTCCGGATTATGATGTCTGTAACTGCATTGTTTTTGCTTAATTTAAAACTTATGAGCTCTCATGCCTGTCACATTTGCTTCCTGCATTTTCAGTATCTGTCTCACACATCCAATGCCAAACCTGCATTTTTAGGTTTTTCTTGTGATAGCATCCCTTTATCAAAAATCTGTATTAGAATAGTCATAGATTGCTGTTTAATACCACCCCAAATTTGGTGGCTTAGCACAGCAATCATCCACATCTTCCCCAGTTGCTGATGATCTAAGACGTAATGGATGCTGAGCTGTGCATCTCTGGCTGATGACTTAAGGGACAGTGATACAGGGCAGCAAAGCCATCCCCTAAAGCATGGCTGGAACTTGATGGTCCTCTTCCCAAGTAGCTACCTCTACTGGAATGTTGGTGCTAACCCAGTTTTTCTTCCTGTGTCTCCCTCCACGGGTAAGCCTAAAAGTTCTCATAGCACACTGGCTGCTCTATAGAGCAAAGGCAAGGGGAATGGAAGGGAAGTACAGACTTTCTCTGACCTAGCCTTAGACACTAACATCTTCTTTGCTGTGTTCTATTGGAAGTGAATCACTATCATATTCAAGGCAAATGTATTAAACTCTGTGTTTAAAGGACAAATGCTTTCTAAAATGTCAACATATTTTTAGATTATTTCACTTAGAACTTTATAAAAATGCATATTAGTAAAATTGCACTTCTTGTTTGTAAAAGTTTATACTAATTCAAGAATCTAGGGGAAAAATGACACTAAAATGTCAAAAAAAATAGGTAAAATCCCCTTGCTTGTATCAGAGTGGGATCTTTGTACCATTTCATTATGGAGAAAAGAAGAAAATAAGTCACAACAGAATAAGCACTACCATACAGTGGTGCAAAAGCAATAAAGGACAAAGTGTCAATCAAACACAGGCATAATATAAATCCAACCCAACACCAAACACTTCTAGTGATTAGCAGAGAATGTCCAGATGGGCAACGACACCAGCCACATGGATGTTGGGAGGCCCCCTGATGTGCGATTCCCCTCTGTATGCTGTGAATATGTTTTATTGCCATTGGTTAATAAAGTAACTGTTTTGGGCAGAACACAGCCAGGCTGGAAGAGATATAGAGAGAGAGTAGGTGGAGTCAAGGAGGCACCATGTAGCTCCTAAAGGAGAAAGACACAGGAACCTTACTGATAGGCCACAGCCTTGTGGTGATACACAGATGAATAGAAATGGGATAATTTAAGATGCAAGAGTTAGTTAATCAAAAGTCTGAGCTAATAGGCCAAACAGTATTGTAATTAATATTGTTTCTGTGTGAATATTTGTGTCTGGGAGGCCGGGAAACAAAACAGCAATCTTTGTCTACAGGCCCCTCATCCCTTTCTCCTGATTTGGTTTCACTGGACTAGAATAAGGTATCAGTTAAAAGGAAAAAGATTTTGCACAGCAGTAGCTACTTTTATAACTATAATTTCCCTTTAAATGTGTCTTCATCTTACTAATCAACAAACTGTAGGTTTATTTACAAAAGCCTACCTATTTGTTCCTCAACACTTTTTTGTTAAGTAATAAGTAATCATAAAATCTACTTAAAAATCTATCTATCCTCAAGAGTACAAATTCTCAAAATGGTCTTTCCAGTTGCCCATGTAAGTATTTATCTTCTCACCAGAAACTAGGGGGAAAAAAATCACAGAAGGATAGTTGAGTAGACATTCATCTGTCCAGGTTTTTACATTTCTGTTTCTCTACTTAGCTTTATAAATCCTATGTTCTACCTAAATTTTCTTCGACAGTCTCTTCCCGCTCACATATGTCTTTCCAAGAATTCAAGAAGTCACCTTGACCACAGTGTTGCTATGGAAGAGGAACACATTCATCCCAGTCTTGACCCCATCTCCCTCATTCCTCTTCCATTGGCTTTCTGTGCCCCAGATTATCAGCTATGCTTTCAAGTCCATTAAGGTTGGCTCTAAAGAATTAACTATCTGCTGGGAAAGAAGTACAATTTCTCTAAGACCAAGTAAGTTCTGTGACAGGAGGCAGGCTTGAGGATAACATAATTAGGAGTCAGCAAGAGGAGTTTCTAAGGAAATTAGTTTTAAATAGATGATAGTAATTAATCAGTAAAACTAAATACCTGATGGGATGGGGGAGGCTTCCCTAGTAATTGGAAAAGCATAATTACGGCTGGATCCGGGATCCTGACCTGGGTGCACACTGTGATGATTATCTCTCTTTCTGGCCTTTGAGGAGCGAAATGGAGCATAAAGCAATCTTTGCTTGATTCAAATAAACATGAACTGGGCATGCTGAATAGAAGGCAACCTATTAGACAGCTTCAAAAGGCTCAGTTAAAGGAAAAGCACCAGGGCTTTAGCACCTGGAAGGGACTGCCAGAGGCTTCAAGGACAAGAATAAGCCCCAAATGAGCAAGACAACACTAAGGACACATAGTGACATTTAAATACAAAAACATAGTTAGGGCTGGGTTACAGAAACCATAGGAATAGTAATATATATATATAGTCAATATATATAGTATTGACTTATACAGGTGTGTTTCTTTATAAAACTAATTTAAGCTATATTATAGTTTCATAAAATTTGTATTTTAATATTGAAAGAAATCACTTGATCAAATCCAGGTATGCTGCCCAGGAATCCATCTGTTCAATTTATCATTAAAATAACATAGGCAATGAGGACTACATCCCAGCATCAGACTAATGATTACACTTTAAATTCAATAAGATAAGCATTCACTGAATGAATTAAAGACATTGTCATAGGCTACATAATTGAATTAGATGTAGAAATGGGTCTCAAATACTCCAGGTCAGCCTTAAACTCGCTATTTAGACCCAAAGATGACGGGGAACTTCTGATCGCCCTGTCTCTACCTCCTGGAACAGTAAGGGCATTACTGATGATGCCATCTCTTATAATTCCAAACACTCAGAACACACCAGCACTCATCCCTAGCTTCGCAATTCTGAGTCACCATTAAACTGCTCTCTGGTCTCCATTTACATCCTGAATTTACTTGCACACTTTCTTGGACTACATTCTCGCACTCCAAATTTCAAGTCAATTTTTCTACCTCTTACCTCACAATCAAAAATTACCTGGATAACCTAGAATTCTGTCATCTAATAAATACATAGATCATATGTCCCACAAATGACTATAAAGACTTTTTATATTTTCTGCAGCCCACCAAACAGTTAGGAAGGTTGAATAAGTATTAGCTGCATGTGCAACCCCCACAAAAT
Source organism: Alexandromys fortis (assembly GCF_014885135.2). Taxonomy (NCBI): domain Eukaryota; kingdom Metazoa; phylum Chordata; class Mammalia; order Rodentia; family Cricetidae; genus Alexandromys; species Alexandromys fortis. Next base: position 4,311,538 of record NW_026067941.1, on the reverse strand, counting down.
GCAAATCAAACCACCATTTGTACCAAAAAACAAAACCAAATCCTAAGTTCCTAGGATACAGGGGAAAAAATGCAACCCTGTATTGATCAAGCTCACAGCAATATGAGCAATGAGGGTTGTATCTACCTGACAGCATAAATGCCTATCAGCTCATTTTCTAACTATAAGGGATGATTTGAACAACATTGTTCAATTATGACCTTCAAAATCCCTTGACGTGTAATTTGGAATTCTTTTGATGTCTTGTGATTTGCATTTAAGATATTGTATGAGGCTCACTTGCTTGTCTGTATGATTGTATGAAATGGAAACAGAAGAATTGTCTCATTCTCTCCAAAGTTCTCATTTAAAAACTATGATGGCTTGTGTTCCTGGTCAGGTTGACAAGATCTAGAATCAGTGAAAGATAGGCCTCTGGGTATGTTTGAGAGGAATTATCTTGCCGGCTTCATTGAGGTAAGGAGATCTGCACATGATAACTGGTAGTGATCCTGGACTGGATGAGTAGAGAAAAGGAAGGGGGCTGGGTAGCAGCGTGCACTGTCGGCCTTCTATTTCCTTCCAGATTGTGCGTGTGATGTGGCCAGCTTCTCTAAGTTCCTTCCACGTTGACTTTACCCCAGAGCTGTGAACTGGAATCAACCCTTTCTCGTCAAGTTGCCAACATATTTCATCACAGGAACAGGCAAAGAAACTGCTATACCTACAAAGGTGCAGGGGGAAATCTAACATAAACCATGAAAATGAATCTAAAACCTGGAATAATGTCATTAATTTCCATTTCCATGGTACTGTTAATTTAAGAACATTTCTTGAGGTTTATGATTCCAGACTTGCAATAAAGCAGATGAAGTTGTAATTACCTCACTTCCCTTGAATGAATATCCCAACTATAAAGAGCCACAACTCCCACAGCTTTTTCTCTCCTCGGTCCCAAGAACTACGTCTACAAAATGCTGGTATGGCTGATAGGTGTTCAACCCCTGCAGTCTTGATTTTGATAACATTAAAGAAAAGAGTGGATGAAACAAGGAGAAAATAGGCATCTAGCAGAAAGGAGAAGAAAAGGGTTGAAGCCGAACACATGAAGACAAGTAAAACATTCTATCTGACTTTCAGATTCTCTGAGGAGCCTAAGTGCCAGACCTTAGGTGAAATCCCCCCAAATTCAGTGATGCTGGCAATGGTAGTGAACTGTAATATCAGTATACCCATCTCAGAAAGCTGAGGCAGGAGGATCACAAGTTCCAGATCAGACTGGGCTGATTACTGAGGTCATATCTGAAAAATTAAAAATACAAACTACACAGGTATAACGTCAGCATGTGGCTCATAGATAAAGACTAGGGTCCAGTTTCTGGAAAAGAACTTAGCCAAGAGCCAGTAGAGGCAATGAGAAAAACTTAACTCTTCCAAAAGCACTATGTCAAGCTTCAATCCGCATCTTCTCCTTTTAAATTAATTATGCTAAGGGAAGCATCAAATGTGCAAACGCATTTAATGAGGCAAGGTACCAATTCCAGAAAAAATACAGTTCTTCGCTATTAGCTCTATAATAAGAGAGACCAAAAGCAAAAGAAAGATCCTCCTGATTATGGGAAGTAGACAAGATTGCCGGGCAAAAAAATGGGATCTTGGGGGAGGGGGGGAGGG